>NC_054536.1:76519819-76659819 GCF_017654505.1 Polyodon spathula | reverse complement strand
TGAAATGCAGTAATGCCAGTTCAGTAGATCAGGACAAACCTCAACAACTCAGAAATTTGAATGATTAATATTATGATATTCTGGATGAGGCAGTAGACGGCCATAACAGATAGTAAAGCGTTAAATACTAAAGCGTTATCGTATGACTCCGCAGGTCATTCTTGACCTCATAGCTGAATTGGGTATTCACTCCCACATACACTCCCAAAGTATTACAGTGCAATGTCTAATAATAATGAGCTTGTTATATGAATGTTGGGTAGTAAGTGGTATCCCACAGAAATAAATAAAATGTTTGTTTTATAAAACAAACATAAAAAGAAAATGACCATGTACAGCATGTATGTTTTTTTTATTATTATTATTTTTTATTGTTATTTACTGCTACGGACACAAATGACATGAAATGATAACACATGTTTCAACAGTCTTCTATAGTGTTACAAGATGACGAATGTAGCAACGTTCGCTACCACGCATAAACTTCTCTGCGCTCATTCTTTCCCATATATATGATTTGTTAAAAGCTTCAATGCACCTCTGTAGAAGCTGGCGGCACAGCTAGCAAAACATTAGGATTACTGGTGTCATTTTAATTTGTGGATTTATTTGGCTTATCTGTGCTTTGGAACGATGAGATTCAAGGTATTAAAAAACATATTGTTTTCTTCTCCTCCTCGCTGTTAAAAGTGGGTGGGCAGGGCCGCACCTGTTTAAAAAGTGGGAGGGGGGCAGTGGCCCATTGACCCACCTGTCTCTGGCGCCTATGTTTAGTCCTGTAGCCACACAATGTTGATATAACCTTCACAGTAAGCATGAGCAATCACAAAACAGTCATCACATTACATTAATTTAACCATTTGAATTTCTCATCCCAGTTCTACCAAGTACATATTAGCAGATTAACAAACAGAAACCTGTAGATGGCTACTGATATTTATTTACCCCTTTCATGACTGTGAATATGTATAACAGAATTTTAAAAACAAGTTATTTTCAGTATTATTTCAGAGAACTCATAAGTACAAATACATTATTTATAGGCTTTAATTTGATCTACACAAATCATTTGTTTAAAAAAAAAAAAAAAAAAAAAAAAAAAGACTTACATTGACCGAATTTTGGAGAATGCAGAATAACTATTTCCCAATTTAGCAAGAAAGGCTAAAATATATTTGTCAGTTGTTACCAATGCTGTGGATGCTGAAAGAAGGGTTTCTTCATATGGACATGTGTTCATACAGCAAAGTCAATCCGTGAAAGAAGACAGGCTTAACCAACTGAATATACTGAAGTTTAACAGCAAAATTTACTGCACCAGAACTGAGAATTGATTTTTTTTGTCTTTCATGCAAAGATAAGTAACACTTATGAACAACATTTTTTTTACACTATATTCAAAGAACAATAAAAACAAAACCAAAAATAACACATTAAAAAACACAACTAACATATGTTACAGAATCTATCAAATCTATCAAAGGTGCATTTGATAGATTTCCAGTATATTGTTATATTAACTATACTGTTGACAAATTACATATCTGTGCCCAGTGAAATCCAGATAATGTAAGTCTTTTTTTTTTTTGAGATCCCTCCATTTCTGATTTACAGTAAGCATCAAACCCTATAACAGAATCTAACAAGAAGGTTTCCTTATCTAAACTACAGACTTGCTGTGGGCTGAAAATCTTCACTGCCTTCGAAACTCATGGGCTGATTGAATACAATGTGGTTTTATTGTGCATTGATCAGGGTTTCATAAACTTTGTGGAAATTTTTAACACACTGTTTGTTTATAGTGGCATCTGTGCTGTGCAACTCTTGTGCCAGTGCTTGGTATGTATGTATTTGTTCTGCAACTTTATTACATGTTTGATGAACTCTAACGTTATGGCTAAACCACTGGATAAGATCCACTTGTCCCAACCCATGCGTTGCAATCAGGGAGAATGGAGACACCGGGTGGATATTGCTCTCTCTCTCTCTCAAATAAATGCTTTTTGTTGGTGCATCCATTATTTTTCTAAAACAGCACGCTTTTTCTTTAAATGCATCAATTTCTAGAATGGCCATAATTGTCCCTCGTAATTATTTTCTAATTATCTGGAATTGAATGTGTTGCTTCTTTAATTATTCTTTCGATCGTTTGGCTGGAGTGGCTTAGGATTTTGTTTTGTAGTTCAGTCTATAGTGGGCCGCAGTGTGATGTAGCTTTTCTAGAAGCTACATCCAGACATTTAACGACAACCTGTAGTCAAAACAGTGTGTTTATTTTAACATACCAATAGTGCTTACTTTCTGATTTCCCTGTATTTTCCAATAATTTCTGTTTGTATTTTTTATCGACATATTTCTTGTGCTGCTTTTCATAAAGCACGAGATATTCTGCACTGCTATAATCAGACGCTCCCCCATCTTGTCTGTGATATTTGACGTGCAAGTCTGAATACAGTCAGCACTCACATATCCGACCCTATAAAATTTTAACTTCAGCGACAGTCAAACAAGTGTGACGCATGTCAGATTATTTAATCTGATTTGATGTGTATGTAGGTGAGTACATTGTAACCTGTCCCCTGCCACACAAAACAACCCCCTGCCCTGAACACACACACACATTTCGTGTGGGTTTGTGGAACTGTATAGGGAGACGTTGATTCTGTCATTGAACTTTGTAAGCCATTTGAGTTGGGGAAATAACACGTAGCTGATACTATGAACAAATACATAGCTGGAAGGACAGTGTTAATAAGTAGTCTACCATTTAGATGTACTGTAGTTGTACTATATTTTCAACAGAAGTAGTATTTTAATTCAGAATGATGTTTCTGAAAATGTCGGTTGCCAAGAGATGACACGTGGACTGTAACACAATAGGCCTACATACTTTTAATTCCTGTACTTTTTGTAACAGTATTTAAAATTCCCCAATAACGACGAACAGTAAAATAAACTCAATACAATCTACTAATTTAAATATTATTTGCGTCGTCTTAGCGTGAGTTGTGTGACATTTTTTCAAATAAATAGCGGCAGTTGAGTTGTGGTTTGCTGCAGCAGAGGCTGCCCAAAGGATAACGTCTATACATGCAAGGGTAAGGGTGCAAGAATCAAAATAACATTGTTTTTGTTAAATGTGAACGTCATCTGTACAATGCATTCTGTTCCGTCTTCCTTTTACCGATTTTAATACTGTTATATATGTAAAAAATGAAAGGCAGTTTAATCCCATCAGATTCTATAGAGGGGCCCCAACCTTCACCCCCTTCACCCCCTCGCTAAACCGGACATGTTTGCCTGACATAAGGAGGTGTCGGGTTTAAAAACAATGCAATAAAATCACACACACATACATTTACAGTTCTCAATGTATTTTAAATATAAATCATTGCACTGAAATAACACAAATGTGTTTTGGATACGCTACACATTGCATTATGTAACCCTATCAATCTGCACAGTAGTCCTATACAGTATACAGTACAGCAGTAAAATACCTAGCACACTTTTTTTGTATTTTAGCCTACTCTTAACACAAAATGAATCATGTTGCTGCATTGTAGGCATTGCTGTACAATAAAGATTATTTTAAATTGAAACTACATGATTTTAGTGTTTTTTAATTTTGATTCTTTTTAACTTGGTCTGCTTAGTAGCCTAGACAATTAACACACAATAGATCATGGTTCTTTACAGATGGCACATGTGTGCAGTCTGTTACTCATAACTCACTGGGAAAACCAGAAATGTCATAGAAATTTGTTTTCAAGGCTTGTAAGTACACCCTGACTTTAGTGCAAATTTGGTACTTGGGTGTTTGTCTCAAATACATTGAGCACAACTGGCAACGCATGAGAAAAAGCGGACTGGGAAATGCCAGCAACAATTTCTACTGTTTAAAACATGCTTTCAAAAGTTCTTAACAAATTGATGCAATTGTAAGTGTCGCAATTGCTTGCAGCTTTAGTACATCTCTGTGGCAAAGTGGTTAACAGTGTGCAGATGCAGGAGTGCTGCGGTGATCAATAAACAGACAGACAACGATAATCCAGGTGCAATGGTGTTTTATTTGTATATTTCAATGTTTTATTTGTATATTTCAATGGTCTGATGACAAAAGACAGTAAATAATAATGACAACAGGCAATACAGCAGTGTGTATTGCTCTGTTTTAATCCACTGGTTGGTCCCGAAATAATAGTCCTGATCTTGAGTGCTTTAGTGCTCATGGTGCAAATACAGTTAATCGTGGACAATAGTGCAGTGTTGTCTGGGTATGTGCTGGCCTCTGGCGACAGCTCCGGATCGTGTTAGCTGTCTAATAACACAAGTATAGTTAGACATGACAAAAACAAACAAAACACTCACAATAACAATACAGGTTTTCCTTCCGGTTCAACAAAGGAACAGATCACTTCTCCACGTTGTCTTTTGTACCATCAATCCTGACCCCTTGGTTAACGAGTGCAGCCGCTCCTCCAATCCACGGCTGCCACTGGTGCAAGCTCTAGGCCACTCGGCGTGGCTTTTATATTTTTCATGTTTTTGCCTCAATTTCAATGTCACCTTGTCTGATGCCTGACCAGAAGTGTTTGCTGTGGCCCATCAATACTAGCCAAGATCGCCGACTTTGCACAACCAGGATTTTGACTAACATGATGCTGATTGAGCCACACCTAGCATTCCATCCAGCAGTGTCTTTACTAGGTTAGCCACCAGGGACAGCCTCAAGTAAACATGTTAACTTCTGTACAAAAGAGCCAGATTCCTTACACAAACAGTGAGAATGAACTGTGACATCATCTCACCTGCAGGGCATCACACACACACACATGTTCTATTACACAGCTCAGCTGTCAGGAATTGGCAAAGAACTGCAAGACTGTCATCATAATGATGTTCCCTGTCAGACATGTAGTTTATTAGAAAATAATTAAAAATGTAATTTCCTAACTCAGTAAGGTATAGATTTACCAATAAATGTTCACAACATGGAAAGAAAATCAATTTTAATTTAAAGTGCTCTATGTCGCAGAAAGTTTAATACGTGACACACCGTTAAGCGTGGTTTCTAGGTCAGCCAGTCTATGGGGTAGCATTTCAATGGTGTCCCAGGAACACTTCATGCTGTTGTCTGAACTGGCTGCAGTAAGCTTTTGAATCTGCAAGCCATGGCTCCTGTAGTCAAATGCTTAATTGAATTTGTTATATTTTAATATATTAAAAACATCAGAAGGGTCTTGGATGCCTAAATGGAGGTTTTACATGGTAGTAATTTTTGAGTACAGTTTAAGGCCTGCACTAACCCTAACCCTAACCCTTATGTGTTTCTGGTAATTTCAGCAATATGTGTTTAATATATTAGTATATGTATAGCGTAATACTAAGCTGGTTACTGAAGGATTGTCATCAGAATAGTTTAAGTGCAGTTTATTCTATAAACATGGTATTAGAGACACCTTTATTCAAACCTTTGAGAATACAGTGATTTAGAATCGAGCTCATGCATATTTACCCTGATAAAAGTTTAACTCAGTAAATGCATACAGTCATACCCCATTCAGACTGCTTGATGACTAAATATCTTGGTATCCTTGAATAGAACATCTTCATTATTCAAATATATGCAGTATAAATACATTTTTCTTCTGAATTTACAAAAGAGAACCCACAGTAATCTATATTTTTTTCTTAGGAACTCCAGGCAATTATTAAGCGACTTTCCCATCACGTATGATTCTGTTATTCTGAATTTTTTTCCAGCGGCTTCCGGCCTCAACCCTTGAAAAGGATCAGAGGGTAGTAGGTGTAGTCCAAATAAGATGAGTGGAAATATTTAGGTTTCTAAAAGATATTCTTCTCCACTTGAAAGTAATTTGTTCAACTCCAACTCTGATAGATGTTTAGCTAGCTCACATCTGTGTGCAATTGGAAATTATCTGCTCACAAGAGAGCTGGCTTTAGTTATTAATGACTGGTACACTTCCAGCATGTAGCACCCTACCTACACACACACACTGCAGTTGGCTCAACAACCATATTTACAAATGGCACTCACCGCGGTTGTTTGTTGTACACACACACCTTTCATCACTGAAGTGAGTGCACTCCCTGTTTAAATAAACCACTGAACTTTTGTGAGGTTTTATGTGAGAAGGAGGCTGTGTTTTTGTTTATGCTTTTGGAAGAAAGTACTGTACGTAATCATCAAGCACAGCTATGCTCCTTTCTGCAAAACCAGCGGAGACGCCATTTTGCTTTTTCTGCACTTCTAAATACAATGGAGACGATTTGCAGTATCGTGACGTTAGATCAAAACATTTAGCTGATCTTCCGACCAGAATGCTGGTGGGAACGACTTGAGAGGTTTCCAAATGACTGGATTAAAAACGTACGCATGTCTAAGGAGTCATATATGCATCTTTATCATTTACTGAGACCTTTCCTGGATTGCCAGATCACACAGATGAGACATTCGGTATCAGTGGAAAAGCGAGTTGCAGTCGCACTGTGGCATTTAGGGATACGAATTGTCCAATATTGTTTTAAGTTGTAAAACCAAAAATACTTTTTTTTTAAATAAAAAAGTGTATTATATATGTATGCACTATTTACCGTTGTTATTAATTTACTATTCATCAATATTACAAAATCAACTTGGCTCATCAGGCACCTATATATATTTTTTAGCTGTGTTTATCACATGGACATGTCTGATGAACAATGACATTATTAGTTGCGCAGAAATCCACTGAGCACCAACTGCGGTTGTGTTAGTGCGGTTGTAATACACACAAACACACACACCGTTAGTGCGCATTAACTATCAAAACTGAATTAATAACCGATGTCGATACTTCTGAATAATCAGGTGAGATTGGGTTGCATGATACATATTTTAATGACTGTATTAATTGTGGGTAAGCTGTGGGGCAACTCACAGGATTGTTGCAAGCTGCTTTTATCCCACGCCCCTTCTGTACCGGGGTTTCTCTTGGGCAATTTTTAAGGTTTTCTCCAGATAACAAGCTAGTTGAACAGCACTGGCTAAAACTAACAGTAATGCCTCATGAATAGAGTTCTCAACATCAAGACATGAGTTGAAAGAAAACATCACATCACTTGACAGATCAGCAGATACAGAATCAATGTTCTCTGCATTCCTTTTTTGTAAGTCAAGGCCTTATTTTTAAATTGTTGCTTTGTGCTGTTTTAAGTCCATTTGAGGATAATCAGCATTTGATCATTTAGCATTGAAAATAAGAACAAATCAGTAATAGTTGTTATCAGCTATTGATCATCCCAATGCTGTGGTCCCATGTGTAAGAGTGAATGATCTGTGCTGAACTGTGCTTTACTGACATGAGTAAATCAAAATCTTCAATGGTTTTGGTAGCACAAGGGTAGGTACGATAGCATAACTCAGAATTGTATTTTTCAGCCTTTTCTAAAAGGCAAAAGCAAAGATGCAAAATATATTATATAGCCAAGAACCATGATAGACCTTCATGCTGAGAAACTTGATAGGAAAAGCCAGATGGACAAATCATTATTGAAACATGCCCTCTTCTGAGGGATCATTAATGTGCCCTTCTATTGGTATTTTTGCTATGATTTTGTGGGTTCAAAGACTCAAACAACGTATGTAAATGATTCAGCTTAAGTAACCATTGATGGTTAAGCTGTTGTTGTGCCTTGTATTCTTTCCACTGACTTGAACGTGTCTGTCATAGCTTTCAATAACCCAATTTGCCATGAATAAATACACATACAATCAGACCTATGCTGGTTTGTACATATAAGAAGGCAGAATCAACAGTTTTACAGCTACACTACTGTATGTAAACCTTGGTAGATCCCTTTATCTTATTATTAGACATGGGAGATGGTTTAGGTATTATGGTATGGATGTACAGTACTATGCAGAGATGACAGTAATGCAAAAGTCATAAGCACTTCTTAATTGTTCTTTTCACAACTTCTAAAGTCAGAAAACAAATAAGCAACATCTGCTGGAATGCTGCCAATAGATTGAAGGCCAGATGGGCAACAGGTATGGCATTTTTTAGGTTATTCTACAGAGATACTGTTTAGGCATGTGAGGTCCATTTACAGTAGTGAGTGATACTTATGAGCAACAGTTTCTATTGATCATGCCATTTTTGCAGAAAATCCTGCATAGCATTTTGGGACGACCCTCAAGTATTGGAGTTCCCATGAGACTGTGACACCATGTGACCTTGCTCATCGTTGCTTACATCTTCACATTTTAAACTACAGTATGTTAACATTAAATATATATACCTTGAGGCTGAGGACAAGCACTGCCATTTCCAGGAACCTGAGGTTGAATTACACTCACTTGTTTTTGGCATTGTGTGCATGGCCCCTTTGTGGGGAGGGCAGGTGAATTACCCCTTAACATTAAGATTTTATCAGAATTTATTCTTCCAAACAAATTTTGTTTACAGGACAGACACCACAACAGAACATTCCAAAACATTTTAACACTGAGCTTTTGGTAATGATACAGAATGTCAGCATAAATAAAGATCATCATTGTCTGATTATTGTTTTATTTTTCACAGACTGGACTGATGGTTGCCTGTTACCATGGCTATGTAGACATAGTGATAACTCTTGCTCAATGCCCCTATATTGATGTGAACTGGCAAGACAGTGAAGGAAACACTGCTCTCATAACTGCTTCCCAAGCAGGTAAAAATAGTGCTAATCACACTCTACTTTGTTTTCTAAGTTTTACAGTACCCTGGAATCTGTCGTTAACCATTGAAGTTATGGATGATTGATCTGTATATAAACTGCATTTGTTTATGGAGAGTCAGATGGGAGTAGCTTGTAAATGTCACAGAGATTAAAAAAAAAAAAAGATAGACAAAGACAATTAAAGTTATAAGTGTAAAAAGTTGTCAAGATGTTAACAATGAAAAGAAAAATAACAGGTACATTATTTAAACAGTTGTAGCAACCCATGGGGATGTGTAATGTTATATTTTTTGGAACCCCGCTACTTACTCGTTAAGAGAATAATTTTAACTTGCAGGGTCGTCAGTTCTAAAACACCATATTAAAAGTTCCCTGCAGTTGTTTCTTCTTCTATGACCATACCCTTTAATATCTACGCCCCCAACTATTTTATCTTTGTCTGATATTCCTCCTCTTCAATGTATTGCAGGGCACATAACTGTCTTGAACTACTTGCTGAACTATTACCCTGGCCTGGAGATTGAGAGGAGGAATGTACACGGATTCACACCACTAATGAAAGCTGCAATGCAGGGGAGAGCTGAGTGCGTCAGAACGTTATTGTTAGCAGGTACAATGTCACCCAGGACATGTTTCATTGACAAGCTTGGCGGTTAGAGAACTGTAGTGGATTTCTGTTCTGGTCAGGCACTGTTACAAAACCAATAATAATAGAATGTAATTGATGTTTTGTAAATGATATCAGACAGGGTGCTCTCTGCTGTAACTTTTGAATGTCGTACTTTGCACACCCTTTTACCCTACCTTATATTTAGATATCAGATGAGAGCTTTACCCCCTTACTCTATCTGCACCAGTCCTGGGTTCGGTAGTAACTGTACAAGTTTACAATATTTGTATTACCGTACCTAACAAATACCACATAGGTATAAGTGTGTCATTACCAGTGTATGAACTGAATAAAACTAGCTTTTTCTTCTCAGCTGGACTTAGTGTGTATAGGAAAAAAACAAATGTATAAAATATTATGTGAACACTGATTACATTTCAGATTTTTGCTGAGAATGCAAACGTAGGTTATAAAATGATGTGTATAATATTTGTAATTATATTTCTTAATTTACATTGGGATGATTCACTGTATGAAAGTAAATATTTGTTTTACAGATGTCCAAGTAAATGGCATAATTACAGACTAAATAAATATCAGTTTTTACCAATAAAAGGTTGTTTAAGAGTAATACTTACTCTGCTGCATTATACAGCTAATGGTTGCTGTAGAAAGGATTTGATTAGTTATACAATATAGACTTTAATAGCTGGTTTCACCAACTAGTCAGATGACCTGTGAAACCAGCTGTGAAGCAGTTCTCAGCCATGATGACATCTAATGGGATGGAATAAAACAATGCATATTTGATTGTTTTAACAAATTAAGAGCAGTTGCTGAAGAGCAGGTTCTTGGTTTCGCTCTGTTGTAATGAATGTACTTTGAGAGACAAGTGCTTTTCTAAGTCTGCAGGGATGCTTAAAACTAAGTTTTAAAAAAAGTCGTTGGGGTGTGAAGACTGAAACAGAAAAAGATACAGTGTGAATCTAAAAAAAGAAAACTACAAGAGTTAAGATAACCCTAATGCAGTCGCAGAAAAAAGTATTAGCACCCTACACTTATTATACAATAATTCAAGCATTTTAACCGTTAACCACTTTTAAATAAAGCAAAAAACTAAATACACAATTTCTGGGAAATTAACAAATAATCTATCAAAAAACAACAAAAAAAAATACTTTATTTAAAATATGAATTCTTGACATTCATTCAGTATGGCACCCCTGGTTTCGTATTTCATATGGCCTTGTTTTGCTTTTATTACGGCTTTCAGGCGTTTAAGATAATGTTCAGCCAGGATGTACCTTGTTAGTGAAATCTGGGCCCATATTTCCTTCAGCTGAGACAGATTGGATACACAATGCTTGGCTACAGCTTTTTTCAGACCAGTTCAAAGCATTTCTATTAGATTTAGATCTGGTGATTGCGAAGGCCATTCCAGAACTTTTATCTTTGTTTTCTTCATGAATTCTAGAGTTCGTTTAGCTTAATGCTTTTCGTCATTGTCGTGTTGGAAGATAACCTGCCTACCAATCAGCCTACAAGCAGATGGGGTCGTTATACTTTGTGGAATGTTTTGTTACATGGCTGCATTAATTCTGTATTCAATCACATGAATGTGTCCAGACCCTGAACTGCTAAAACACCCCCATATCATAATCCAACCACCTCCATATTTAACTGTAGGTACAAGGTTTTCTTCATTGAAGGCTTTCCCTTTTTTTTCTTCAAACATACTTTGGTCAGTTTTTGGGGAAAAGTTATATTTTAGTCTCATTGGACCAAAAAATCTTGTTAAAGAATGCACATTTTAGACAGTTTGTTTTATTAATGTCCTTTCAAGGTGGTTTGTACACTCTTTCATGCAATATTTTGCCTGCTGCTTCTAAATCTTTCTTTGAGTCCTTGGTTGTTAATCTTGGATTTTCTTTAGCTGCTCAGATGATTCTCCTATCTGCCTTACACATAATTTTCTTTGGTTGTCCACTTCTTTCAAGCGTTTCAGTTGAATTCGTTCTGTGGTACTTCTTGACTATTGCTCTGATTGTGGATTTTAGTATTCCATGTTTCTTTGATACTGTTCTGTAGCCATTACCTTTGTTGTAGTTTGCTACGAGTACTTTTCTCAAACATGAATACAACTCCTTTGTCTTGACCATCATCTGCTGTGTTGCTAAAACATTGAAATTGCTGAAGTGCTTTATTTTCATTTTTATAAAGATTGTTTGTTAAACTACCAGAAATTGTGTATTTTGGCGTTTGTCATATTAATCGCTGGCTAAATAGATGCTTCAATTAACATGTTTTCTTGAATTATCTTATGTTACGTGTAGGGTGCCAATACTTTTGCTTGCGACTGTATTTCATACTTCTACAAAGTTGCTCTGTAATATCCTGTATTCTCTCACTAGGTGCTGATTTTCAAGCTACAGACCCTGGTCGGAAGCTGACACCCAGAGAATGGGCGCTGTTCACAGGACGCTTTGAAACAGCCTACCTGATGCACCAGCTGATGGTCCGGCCTTGCCCGGAACAGTTGTCTGCCTCCTACAAGCCTGAGTGGCCCAGCCTCAAGGAGCTAGTGGCCAAGGCAAGAGTGCAGAAGGGCTGCTTACAGAGGGTCTTGGAGAGAGTACGCTCTGCATTCACCTTCAACTTACCCCACAACCCTGAGGAAAATGGTGTCATGGACCATATGGTTAGGGTGACAACAAGCCTGGGCAGCCCTTTTATAGCAACAGCCTGCCAAACAGTGTGTCCTGACAGCCCGCCCTCTGTGGGCAAACAGCGTTATGCTGTACAGGAGATCCTGAGGAAGCAGCAGGTAGAACAGTTAAAGAACCAGGTCCCAGAGCATCTCAACAACTATAAGAAGCTCTTTCACGACTCAAGGGTCTTGTTGGTTCCTAAAAAGAAAGACAGGTGGGCTAGCCTGCAGCCTAACAGTCTGCCTGCCAATTCAGCAACGATTGTGGCTGTGAGGTGCAGCAGCCTGCTGAGGAAGAAGAGCGTGCGCCCTGGCATTGTAGTGCCCAAAGTGCGAGTGTCCAAAGCACCTCCCCCCACTTACGTGCCTGAGAAGGTGAGGAGAAAAAGCAGCTCTAAAGATAACCAGTTCCTGCAGCCTCCCAAGTGGAGGTACAGAGAGCTAAAGGAGGAGCGGAAGAAGGCAGAAGATGAGAGGAAGAAAGCTGAGAAAGCAATCCAGAAACATTTGGTTTCAGGAAAGAAGCTGTGACCTTTTCTGTCAGCCCTGGCTATAAAGACATTTTGTTGAAGATTAGGTTTAACAGATTAAGGACTAACCTAATTCTATTCTAGTATGTTTCAAATTTGCATTGCAGAATTTCTTACTTGGACTACTTTTATTTATATTTATTTTTTCCTTCATTTATTTCTTTTGAAGCTGATGATGCTTTTTGTTTTAGTGGGAGACACACTGAAATTATTTAGACAAAACTAGCAGAAATATTTGAAGAACCAGGATTTCTGTGTTGCGCTTAAACTTTGGAAATGCCATGGAAATATAAGACTTATTCATATAGTTTGAAGTCTAAAGCTGCAAAAGTCGTGATGTTTTGTTGATGTTACTAAATGCCGTATTCCTTCAAATTTAAGACGCAGCCCAAATTTCCCACCCTCAACTTAAGTAAAAATTAAAAAATCAAATCCAAAAATGGCACATGGAGGCCGTCTGCTGTCACACAGAGCATTACAGTTATGCGCTGCTTCTCATTTTCAGTTGTGATTACTCGCATCTGTTTTTCTTCCTTTTTGTGAACTGTGGTATTGCTTGGCAAGTGGAAAAATAAGGGAGTCTGATTAGAACTGAGCCTAATAACGAAACACTGAAATTGTAAAGCTTCTCTTCGAATTTCTCATAAAGCTAATGACGCTTTGTGACAGGAAGGACCTTGTAGCTGGTTCAGCTGCGCTGCTGCTGTGGTAAACAGGAAGGCTTGTCTGGAGCTGAGCTGATCGGGAGGTCCTGATTGGCTGGAGGGTGTGACCGGGGAGCCTATGCCTGTTTAAGAAAGCAGCAGCGCAAGTCTGAGGGTACTGCACCATGGTTACACAGACAGGCGCTGAGCGAAAGCTTGCTTTGTTTACATTGAGGAGGAGAGTGTCCGTTCCGCAGGGAAACTACTACAGAACCCTTCAACAGCCAGTCAGTCAAGTTGCTGTTTGTGTACTCGGGTAGTCATATCTATCGTTGGTGATTTTAATACACGCATCACTATACTCAAATTTAAGACGCAGGCCATTTTAGAGAAGAAAAAATTGGTTTAAAAATTGCTTATGCTGAGAGCAACATTATTTTACAATAAAAATGCAGGGTTTCTGTTTTAATGGCAGATCGAACATTAGTAGAAAAATGTTACACCTTTCCCTTCACTCATGATATTAAAGGGCAGCACTGGTGTTCATTGATTCTTGTTGGTTCCACTGCTGCTTACTAAAAGGCTGTTTAATTTGTTCAGGAAAACAGTGTCTGGGGGCTACACAACATTTCACTAAACTTCTCCCCCAGTTTGGATAAATATGAGGATTTTTTCCTCAAAAGCTGTAAGAATTTTAGGGTTATTGTGAATAACACACTTGCTGCTGACTGCACTTGAAATGTTTGGTGTTGCTCTGGGCATGAGACAATAAAAGCCAGGTTTCCATAAAGGTGGCTGCTGCTATCAATCACGTGACCAAAGGCACATTGACATCTACAGTAAGAACCCCCGCCCCCCATCACTTTTTATATTTCATATTTTCTTATGCAATTGTTTTCTAAAAGTATGTATTTTTGCACAATAACAATATATAGCTGTACTAACGTGTTTTAAGAAGGAACACACTAGTCAGAAGCTGCAGATGATGTCATCATTATTTATTTACGGGGTCAGCCTGGTTTACAAATCGTTTTATCTGATAACGGAACATGTTTAAAGATGATCTTTCTAGATAGATTTTTTTTTTTTTTTTTTTTTTTTTTTTTTTTTTTTTTAAGTGAAAATAAATTGCAAAAAGCTATACAGCTTTCAGACAATGATTATGTTTGGTTTTTTTAGAAATGAATAATGGGAATCAGGAAAAAAAAAAAAACACTGGGTTTTGTATTTTGGATAGCAACTACAAAACAGCACAAACAAAATATCTGGTTAACACTGTAAAAAAAAAAAAAAAACTCTACAAATTAAGCTGTAACACCAACTACAGCTACTGTACATGTGTCAGTATTAAATGTTCACGGGTGCATAAGGTAAACAGGCTAATTTTCAAAGTTTTTTCTAATAATCTGCACCTTTTTTTCAAAATATTTGTAGAGGCCTAGAAGTAATACAAAAAAAGTATTATCTCACCTTTTGTGTTGTCAATACCCCACTCAAGAACTATATATTCATCTGTTGGAATGGGTGTGTGATATCCAGGTTATGATTAAACCTTGATTTTAAAATCTGTCTTGTGATTTGTTAAAACACCATGACATTTTTATTTTGCGCCATCGATTCAGAAGTCCTTAACAATGGTACATTTGCATAGCAACAATATAGCAACCCTGGCTCGCCACGTCGCATATTGAACACAATATTGTAGAACTGCAGCTTTTTCTTCAGCTTTCTAAAGACAACTTTAACAAATTCTAAATATAAAAAAGACAACAAAAACACAAAAGATGCTAGTGATAAAGTAATGCAGGAATATAACTATGTTCATATCTATGCTGCCTTTTACTAATATGTATCACACACACACACACACACACAGTCACTGACAACAGTATTGACACCCTACGTTTATTATACTGTAATTCCAGGTAACAGATTAAGGACAGTTTTAGTAAACTTTGACCATCTTTTTATACAACAAAGGGCAAAATACACAATCTCTAGTAATTTAACAAATAATCTTCATAACAAAAATATTAAAATAAATTTTAAAATAAAAATAAACTATAATTATACTTATTTATTGGCACCCCTGATTTAGTATGTCACATTTTTGCTTTGATTGAAGGTATGCCAATCAGCCTACGAGGAGATGCTATCATTGTTCTTTGTAGAATGTTTTGGTACGCAGCTGCATTCATTGGATCTTCAAATCAACATGAATGTCTCCAGACCCTGAACCGCTACAACCCCGCCATATCATAATCGAACCATCTCTATGTTTAACGGTAGGTAGTTTTCATTGAAGGTTTTCCCTTTTTTGGTCCAACAATATGACGGTCCATTTGGGAAAAGTTCTATTTTAATCTCATTGGACCAGAGAATCTTGTTGAAGAATGTAAGACAACTCTGTGTTCCAGGGTCTATGTACAGTTCTTTAATGTGGTGTCGTGTAGCAGCTGACCGCTACTGGAGTTATGCGTCCTGAGCCAAAGGTGAGGGCCCTAAGAAAAGTCAATCTCAACTACCACATGGTAGCGCCTTTATCGGGAAGTCACGATCGCTATTAGAAAACATCTTAAAACCTAGATTTACCTTGAACATATTTGTCTTGTACTGTTCCGCTGATCAAAGTTTTAGAAAAATAGTAGAATCACATACACAATGACAGAAAGAAATTTAAACAAATACATTTTTACTTTGTAGAACTCCTTGTAGTTTATATGGACAGTGCCAGAGATTTGAATGGAGCAATATTACTGAACTGTTCGTGTCTTAGTTTATTATTGAATGTTGCAGAGCTGCAGTCGAGTGTACAGGCTGTGATTGGCAGATTCAGCAGTTGCGGGTATAGGATTGGTTTCTATAGTCTGTACAAATCAGATTGGCTGGTTTTGATAATGAAATATAAGTGTTTACTATTTGCTGTCCGATGAAAGTGAACTGAGCTTTCCTTTGTTGCCATGAGTACTTTTCTCAAAGGTGAATCCAAGTGCTTCGGCTTGACCATCTGCTTTGTTGCCAGAATATTTTTTTTTCAGAACAGGTTACAAATAATTGCTTAATTATTGTAATGATTGTCACTCAAATGAGATGATGTCATTTCCTTATGCATCATAGCCACATCTACACACAATATACCTTGATATAAACTGATAGCTCACCCTTTTCCTTCAAAACCATTGAAATTCTTCTAAAGGACACTTTCAAATCATTTTGTTATAAATTCTTACGGAATGGTGTTCCATGCTTCTTCTAAGACCTTACAGAGATCATCCAAGTTGCTGGGATTCTTTTTTACTTTTTGTCCAAATAGTCCCATGCAGCTTCAATGATATTGAGATCTGGGCTTTGAGGGGGCCATTCCATGTGTTCAAGGACTCCAGCTTCCTTTCTTTTGAAAATACGTTTTAATTATTCCATTATTTGGATCATTATCTTGCTACAAGATGAAATTTGGACCAATAAGTCTTGCACCACTGGGGTTAGCATGGTGGATGAATTTGTACCTTGTTGCAGTCATTGTACCATCAATTTTCTAACACCACTTGAGGATATGCACCCCCAAACTTTACTTGAACCTCCTTCATGCTTAATTGTTATCTTCAAGCAAGGCTCTTTGTGAGTTTCAGTTCGTCTCACATACCGTCTTGATTAGATCAAAATAGCTGAAACTTTGACTTCTGTCCAAAGCACCATTGTTCTATAGTCAAATTTATGTGTTCTTGTGCATATTTTAGCCTTGTTCCCCTTTAAGAGGTTTTCTTACTGCAACACATCCTTTAAATCCCAATTTCAAAAATGACCTTTGTACTGTTGATGGATCGACAACACCACCTGTGCCTTCTGCCAGTTCTGTTGTCAATTCAATGCTTGTCTCCTTTCTACTCCTTAAGGATATTATCTTAAAGTATTACGCATCCTTGTTAGGCAGCTTTTTGGGTCTTCCAGTCCTGTGTTTGTCAATTACAGATGATGTTTCTTGTAGGATTATGCTTCGGATACCACACCTTGAAAATAGAGTCATGCAAGCTATTTCACTCAAATTTCTTTGTAAAAAACAATTCTATGGCGATCTTCTACTATATAAATTGTGAGACAGCTTACAGGTTCACCAGCAGGAGGCGCTCATGGCAGGCTAGGAACAAGTCCACAGGTACTCCAGCATACCTGCCTGCCATGTCACGAAGTTAACAAGCTAACAGGCTGCAGGTGTGGTTAGGTAGGAGATTCAGTGTTATCACCAAGTTAGGACTCATTAGCCTTAACTGGTCAACCTGTAGCCTCCAATGGCCCATTACCAGGACAATCATCTCCCCTTTAAAAACAGTGCCTCTGCAGCCAGTTGCCATTTTTTTCTACTGACCTGAGAACATCGGCTGGGATTATCTACATCCGAGCCTGCGATACTAACCGTGATCTAAACCCCAAGCTGCTGACCCTGCTTATGCACCTGACATTCTCCCGACCAGTGCTGGTGGAACGACAATCCCTTGGCTTGTACAGTGTCTTTATTTTTTTTTCAGTGTCGGTTAAGTTTTGATAACAACAAGACTTGTTAATAAGACAAAGTAATAGCCATTGTTTACTTCAATTTCAAATTTAAACAATCCATTAATCACCGACATCCTCATTTGTTTACACCAACTCGACACATTTTCCAAAAGAGATTACATTACATAAAAAGGATACATTAAAGAAAGTTTTTTTCATCGAGAAGAAAAAACCCAGTCTTCACCTTTAGATTTAAAATTATATGCTTTGATGTATTGTTTATTGAAGTGTACCACATTTGTTTACATGCAAAAAGGAACACACATTTCTATTAATTCCTCTACAAAGCATGGGTTACACCAGAGCATGATGGCATGTATGCTTTCAATAAACTAATATACAGAATACCAAGTACCCTCAAATACAATTAAAAAATCTCATGGAATGTCAAGAATAGAAACATCTAGAAAAGCCGATTGTGTGTGCTCTTTGTGCACGCAAACATGACACAAAGTTCTCCTGGAATGGATTCTAGGCTGACTCCTGGCTGCTGGTTCACTTGCGTGGCTGGTGGATGTGCTGATTGATTTGATGGGCTGAGGGCAGCTTCTCCACAGACGGCTGGGGTTTCTGATGCGCTACCTGGGCTGCTGCTGGAGGGAAATCTTTATCACCCTGAGAAACGGGAAAGGGATGTTATGGATTTATATACGGCTGGGGGTTTCTGAGCGCTTTAATATATCACCCTGAGAAACGTTAATATATATCTATATATATATATATATATATATATATATTTATAATATGTATATATATATGTACACACACACACATACACACACGACATATATATATATACACACACTATGTGTATATATTTAGTGTGTGCATTTTTTTTTATATACATTATATATATATAGTGTCAAGAGGGGAGAGCAAAGTTTAAACGAAAATAGATATAAAGGTAGCAATACCTGAATGGCATGGCAACAAGGCACCTGGTACAGTGCAGGTGCCTGTTAAAGTGATACTCTTGTCCAGGCTGCACCCCTATGGTAATACTTCAAAGGCTGTTTTAATGTTTGCGCCACTATTTTTGTATTTTGTTTACAATCATGTTGCTACAATATTGATAAGTTTGCAAACTTTCCCCTCTGAACTTCCCTCCAAGTTCGATCAACTCAACTTCCTCGTAATTCAGAGGGGGCATGTTGTATTTCAATTAGGGAGGATACCTATTGTACTCCCTTGTAGTGGACCAAACAAATTGGAGTTCAGTCTCGAAGGCTGCTAGCCCCGAGGATCTGAAAACACATCAAAGACCTCTGGCTCCGCAGAGGCGCCTCTCGGGGGCAAGGAATTCGGTCTTGGTGTGTTGGGACCTGAAAGGAAATCACAATAAAGGGTTCCGACTGCTCTGGTGCTGCCCTTAGATGAGCATAGGAGTAATAAATGACGTCACAGAAACCCTTGATGGGAATTATTTTCCTGCAACTCGCCGAAGCTCATCTATTTTATTTATATATATTGTTATAAGAAATATGGTTAATTTGTACGTCCTAAATTTAGCGGAATAGGGTAACCATTTTAGCAGTCATTAATCCATTATCAATAACAGCGCTCTCTTGTAAAGGAAGAGAGAACGTGGAGAAACAAAAGGTCCTCCCTAGATGACAGTGCCATAGAAACTGCTTAACAATTTGGCACTAGAAAGACGCAGATATAGCACTTTGAAACAGAAAAAACTAGGGCTTTGAAGTTTAATGTTTATTTTTGTTCATGTGACCGTGTTTTGAGCGGATTCAATATCTTAAACTTAATTATTAAACAAAGTCACTTTTTACATTGATGTCCTGACTGACTTGCTGACTTTCATCATCTTCATTATTCGAACACAAGAGCAAGCAATGCCATTAATCACTTCCCCCAGATGCTACTTTAACTTGCATTTCATTCTCGCACTTGCCTGGGAACAAGGTAGCTTCCAATATGTCAGTTTCGGGTTGTGTTGTTCTTTCCCGCCAATTTAACAGAATGTTCTCATAATTAGGATGTGGCGGCTTAAGACTTAAAGGCAACCGTTAAAAGGAAAATAAAACAGACAAATTCAAGCCATACTTGAGTATGAAAACATGCACGGTAAATCGAAAAAGTGGCTGGCGTTGGTTTCGGGATGCAATGAATCGACACGTACCTGAAAAGGCAGAGACAGGCATTGAAATTTGTAAAGGATTTAAAATATTTTGTGTGGCCCGAGACAGGCAAGCGTTCATTACTTTCACAAAATAATTTGTTTTGTATTTTCTGAATGAATGCTTTTAATTACATACTTCCATTTGTTTATATTACATCTTCTGGCAACAGTGTACGTAAAACGTACATAATTACAGGAAACCATGTCAGCAGACAAATAGAAAATTAAGTTATGGGCCCTCTTAAGAGACCACCTGTGTTAAGAGGCGACTATTAGACTGCCTTGAGTGGTCTCTTAACACAGGTTTGACTCTGCATGCACACACACCACTAGAAAGTCTACACACTTTCAAAATTTTCACCTTTTGTTGCTTTATAGTCTGCAATTAAAATGCATTAAAAAGTGTTTTTTTTTTTTTTTTTTTTTTCCCTCATTTACTTACACATCTTATCTCACAACTTCCAAGTGAAAAAAAAAAAAAAATTCTACAAATTTGTAAAAAAAATAATAACAAATAGCTTGGTTGGATAAGTGTCCACCCCCCTTGTAGCTCAGGTGTAACCAATCGCCTTTAAAATCACATACCAAGTGGTCTCCACCGGTGTTAAATTTTAGCGAGTCACATGATTTCAGGAGAAATTCAGTAGTTCCTGTAGGTTCCCTCTGCTGGGTAGTGAATTTCAAAGGAAAGACTCAACCATGAGCACCAAGGCACTTTCAAAAGAACTCTGGGACAAAGCTGTTGAAAGGCAGAGATCAGGGGAATGGTATTAAAAAAAAAAAAAAAAAGGCCTTGAATATCCCTTGGAGCATGGTCAAGACGATTACTAAGAAGTGGAAGGTGTATGGCACCACCAAGACCCTGCCTAGATCAGGCCGTCCCTCCAAACTGGATGACTGAGCAAGAATTAGACTGATCAGAGAGGCTACCAAGAGGCCAATGGCAACTTTGCAAGAGCTACAAGCTTTTATGCTCAAGACTAGTCAGAGTGTGCATGCAACAACAATATCCCAAGCACTCCACAAATCTGGCCTGTATGGTAGTGTGGCAAGAATGAAGCCATTACTTGAGAAAACCCAGCTTGAATCCCATTTGAAGTATGGAAAAAAAAAAAAAAACAGAAGATTCTGTAGCCATGTGGCAAAAAGTTTTGTGGTCTGACAAAACTAAAATGGAACTTTTTGGCCTAAATGCAAAGCGTCATGTTTGGTGCAAACACAACGCAGCACATCACCCAAAGAACACCATCCCTACTGTGAAGCATGGTGGTGGCAGCATCATGTTATGGCGATGTTTCTCATCGGCAGGGACTGGGGCATGTCAGGATAGAAGGGAAAATTAACAGAGTAAAAGTACAGAGAAGTCTGAGGAAAACCTGACGCCCTTTGCAAGAAAGCTGAAACTGGGACAGAGGTTCACCTTTCAGCATGACGACCTGAAGCACACAGCCAAAGCTACACCAGAGTGGCTAAGGTCCCAAACTAAACCCAATCAAATCTGTGGCATGACTTGAAGATTACTGTCCATCAACGCACCAAAGAACTTGACAGAGCTTGAACAGCTTTGTAAAGAATAAAACGGTCAAATATTGCCAAATTGAGGTGTGCAAAGTTGGTAGAGACCTATCCCAACAGACTCACAGCTGTAATTGCTGCCAAAGGTGCTTCAACCAAGTAATAACTCAAGGGGGTGAAGCCTTATCCAATTACGATCTTTCAGTTTTGTATTTTATATATATTTCTCTCAATAAAAACTTTTTTTGGAGTATGGTGTGTAGATAAGCGTGTAGATAATGGCACTGACAACAAAATGTGAAAAAAATTCAAGGGGGTGTAAACTTTCTATAGGCACTGTATGTATGTATTTTATAAAACATACATACAGTAACAGGGTGGGGAGCCCTGCACATGGGAATGGTGTGTTTGTTGCCATGGAGGGGGTTAAAACTCTTCCTGCCAAACTACTTAACTGTATAACTTTTGGCAGCTGGCCCTGCCAATTGTAAATTGAAGCCAGCTGCCTGCGAGGTATAAAAGCCTCAGAGATCTTTCATTCAGGGCTGCTGTACGGGTTTGAGAAGGAGGCTGTGTGCCTTGCTACCAGGCAGTTCTCGCAAGTACTGTGTGCACTTAACCTTTGTGGTACTACGTTGTGTTTTGTAAACCGTGTTTTGTGTGTTGTAGGGAAACTGCTTAGCCATCCCACTTCAGTCAGGGTTGTTCCTGGAAATTTAGTTACCACTCTGAAGGAGCTAGGTGTTTATTGTATTTGTTTATTTTAAGAAAATAAAAGCGAGCATCAAGTGCTTAAAACTCCAGGTCTTAAGTGTCTAAGGGGGCAAACGAACGAGTGAAGCTTTTTCTCTAATTATATACACACATTTGTTTTTCAACTGAAGCCAACGAGCTGTGTTAGCAGTATCTCAGTAGTGTGCAGCTCTCTTGCGAGTCCAAACAGCTCTTGTGCTTTGCTGATGATATGTTTCAAGTTACAGGCAAACCTCTAATCAAGACCACCTTCATGGAAACAACAAATAGTCTGTATTTCAAGAAAATATTGTAGCAACATTACTTGAAGGTTGTGGCCAGATAGCGGGTCAAGGGCCTTAATAAAAACTCCCCATTGTGTGACAGCAGAGTAACAGAAACACTGGCGATTCAGAAAAGCACCTCCTCATGGGGGATACTTGAAGACTGGATGTCAGTTAAATATTCAGATTGAAAGTATATGCAAGAGTAAAGCCCTGAAGCGTTAACATCCATTCCCAACGGTGCCAGTCACTCTAACAGAAGCCAACAAAAAAATAAACGTTGTATATTTTAATTATATATTTAAGTTATACTGTTTACAACATATTTACTTGCCAGTGACAGACAAGGAAATGGCCTAAACAAAAAAGGGTAAAAAAAAAAAAAAAAAACAGTAGTGACTAGACATTCAAAAGAGGTTTGCCTATTTCAATACGAGTCCAATTTGTACAGGATGTTTTCATTCTGCATCATAAGATTGAACCGAGTTTGTACACTTGAGCAAACATGGTGGTAATGTAGCAGCAATGGCCTTTGATGCAGGAAAAAAAAAATGATTAAAATAATTTTAAATGACCTTTCATTCACTAATCGTTGTATAGAACACACTAGGCATACATACAGTAGCAGAATGTTAATAAATACTGGATAGAAGTTGAAAGAAACCAAAATGTAGTTGTCTAAAAATGGATTACCAGGGACACGACTTAAAGGCTGAAAACAGTCAGGACAATTGGTTGAGCTCTGCAGTAAAAGTAAGGCATTTGAAGCTTACTTTTGAGATCTGGTTATATAAAAGGGATTACACTGGGGATTTATCACATTACTATAACAAGACAGAATATAAAAGTAATATTAATATAACAGTGATGTTTTGAATCCTGTTTATGGAGCTATAATCTTTGATTTTTTAAGATTAACTGTTTATGATTATAAATAGCTTTCAACAGATCCCTTTTGATACAAAATTTAATAGCAGACAATTGCTTTAACCCCACATAGATTTCAGGACAACAGCCCATTTTGTTGTTTTAAATGTAATTGATAGAAAGTAAATTAATTAATTGTTCATATATATATATATATAGATATATATATATATATATATATATATATATATATATATATATATATATATATATATATATATATACACACACACACACACACACACACACATTTTTACACTGAGTGTACAGTATATAACCTAGCTGTGCAAAGCCTTCTCATTGATTAAATCCTTTGACCACTCCCTTATTCCTGTTCATACAAGTTTAAACAATATGCATCTGCCCCTGGAGGTTCTAAACATATTTTGTATAGCTATTTAAATTGTCAGTAATGATACATACCTTTCCCGCTACTATTTAATTGCTACCCTGTCATACTAAGGATCTCATAAAAAGGACATATCAATAGGAAATAACCCTCATTTTTCTAATGAAGGTCATCAATGTATGTCAATGAGGATATTTCCAGTTGGTGAGGCCTGACTTCCAATGTATATTTAACACCACTGCAAGCACTAATATAATACCATGGTTTGAATTTCATTCTTGTGTGCAGGGGGAGGGGGGGAATTCCCCCCTATGCTGCAGCCATTGGGGGGTGGGGGTGTTGCTTTAAAATAAGCTGCTTTCAGGAGACCTAACAGCTGTTCATCCCTGAGACAGAGCACTCTGCATTGCTTTTGCCATTACCTGGCAGTTTTTGTTGCAGAAGAAAAAGGTGCATTTCTTTTTAAACAGCACCCCATTTCTTTTAACTCTTTACACTCAGTCCTATTTCCACCTGTTTTTACGGTTTTAATTCAATTTACGCTTGTGTAAGTACGGGATAGTTTGTACTGCATGCATGTAACATACCAAATGAACGGCCACAAAATTTCCTCTCATTACGTGGTAGAGATGAGAATATGTTTTAATAAAAATAAATTTCCAAAAAAATAACATGTGGTCACTGCTATATACAGATGGCTAAAAAAAATACATAAACACTGCACCATTTAACCTCAAAATGAAATGAACATGGGGGGCTGAGCTGAGCATTCCAACGATACCGCTTCTATGACAGAGCAATAGATTCAAAATGAAACCTAAGCTGTGAACTCTGTCACAAGAGAGGCTCAACTTCAGGCAATAGTAGTTCTGGTTAGGAATACCACATACTCATACTGAATACATCTTTGGGAAAACCCCAAGTCTGTTCTTTTAAAACACACCAGGGAGGTGGCTTTTACGGTGCCTGAGTAATGTGTGTAACCTTTGTTGCGCTGACGCCCCAAAATCAATGGTGCCGAGTGAAGAGGTAAAGCGAAAGTCACCGCTTGCAAAACACCTAGAAGACTTAATATCGTCTTTTTTCAAAACTTTACTTATACTGCAGAGACTGGAGTTTCTATAATGCTTAAAGATTGCGTCCGAGAACCACATACGACAGAATATTCTTGCGGCACTTAATATCTAGCACTACTTTTATTTAAACCAGAACTACTCAGAATTCGGCTCATAGTGCTTTGATCACTGACACCCACTTCTTTAGAGACTGTTGTAGCATTTCAGGCATTCTATATTGGGTGAAAAATACAGTAGCTTGATCTCTTAAAATATCTCTGCTGGATTTTCCCCGCATTGAAAGTTGCTGATATGCCGGAGCAACTGGGAAAATGCTTGATTCGCGCAATCCCACCTGAAATTCAAGCCCTGAATATGCTAATGTTCAGTGGTATTTCTCAATGCTAACAGAACACTAGCCTTCATGTGGTGTAATGCACGAGTTTCAAAAATCTTATACCGACTACAAAATAGAAAACTTTTTTCCTGCTACTTTGCAACAAGTAGCACAAACATCTTTGGAGGAATCAACTAAAGTGGTATTATAAAAAGACATTGTACAATAACTTGACAGGACACATTAACCAAAAGAGCTTACCTTTGCAACTGCACCAGAAATTACCAGAGTCGGTTTAGGTGGACTGTGAAGAAAAAGAGGGGAAAAGTTAAATGCACACATGTATTAGATATCTTCTTATGTGAAGTGAATGAACCAATAATCTCTCAATCCAAACTGCCACCTCTTTGTAGCTTCGAACTGTTTGGCTTGTGCATTCCTGTCTCCAGTTTGGCTTTTATTACACAGCCAAGCAGAGGAAGCTAACTCAGACTACAAACATACTTCCCACAGGAGTGTGTGTGGGGGGGGAGAAACTTGCGCTAAGAAAGCATCGGTATGAAACTTATAAAAAGAGCAGGTTTCGTACTGGTACTGTTTTGCTACGACTTGGAACAGCTTAAGTGTGGACAGGTAAACCGACATGGTATCGATACAGTTAAGTGAACATTCTGAAGCACGCACACGTCTTGCTTTACAGTTTAAATACTTTGAACAGCTTTACATTTTATGGTGAGCAATGTCTTTATCAAGGCTAAATTCTGGACACTAATGTCACTGGCGAACAGGTCAGCAGTGAAAAGGAAGACCCAGATAATGAGGACAGAGAGGGAAGTCTAACAACGATGAAGGTATGTATATAAAATATATATATAATTTTTATTAGATTAAGAATGTATTATACATAGTAAGAGTAATGTAGTTCTGCTGATGCATTATGTAAGGGTTACAAATACCATGTTATATATACACACATGTAAAACACTAATTACCTTGATGTAATGAACTACACAGTAACAAAGTTAGTACAATTGCAGAAGTTTACATAGTGGTGGATACTATCATGCATTTCTTATTTCTGTAGACTAACAAAGTAATGACGTGTATTTTGTCTAAAAACACAATTGACAGATCTACTGTAGTAACAGTTAATAACTTCATTTTTCTAATATATTGAAATAATTTGCAAAACCTGATAAAATATTTTCTACAGTAATAACCTCTGTGGGAATACATGGGTTATATTGTTCATGGATATTTTGAAATCTTCAGGTGAAATGGATCTTTGCTCTGGAATGAGAGACAGGGTTGAAGAGATCAATTCCTCTAGAAAGCTTTTCAGGTAAACTTAGCCTATTATCCTCTATTATTATTATAAATAATAACAGTACAAGTCATTGATAACAGTATTATGTTTTAACACTTTGTTTTTGTTTACATATTCAGATTACTTAACACATTGCTTTGAATGGACTTTAATACACTTTACAATCATTTCAGATGCAGAAGACAATTCCAAAGAGAATAGTAGGGAGGAGTTGAACAAAGAAAGAGGCAGCAGGCAATACTATTGGTAATTTTATGTGTGATTGTTTTCAGTTATATATGTGTATTTTTGCATGTTTGTATTTTACAATATAGTTGCGCAAGTCACAATGTTAGTATTATTTGATATTTTTGGGCAGCCCTCCAATTACAATCCAACAGCGGCAGACGTTTTACGGTAAGGGGGATGAAAGTTAAATATAGGCACTTCTCTTCCGGCTACATACTTTGTCCAAGGAGGAAACAGCGTGCCATTGTTGCCATGCCGAAATAGACCCGAGTTCGCATCGTGAACACTGCCAGGCCACCCAACTTGCACATCCATGAACCTATACCTATGGTCAACAACCCCCTGCATAATAACAGAGTGCCACCCTTTCGATTGATAGTCGCTGTGGTGTTCAGCCGGAGCAACGAGAGGAATAGGAGAGCCATCTAAAGCACCACCAACTTGAAGAAATCCCCACTTTTGTTCAAACCCATCAACGACATCACGGAAAGCCTCTCCAGCAGGGAATTGTACATAAAATGGTATTAAATGCCTAATGGCTGTACAAAATTACTTTGTAATTGTACAGGCTGTTGATCGTCCTACACCAAATACGTGTCCCAGTGACCAATACTCATTGAAAGTCGCCATAATGCCACCAAGATTCTTTTGGAAATAGGGATAGGTTATCGCAATCTTGTACAGTTTCCCAGTAATGGGCTCCAGTTCCCTGCAAAGGTAGTGAAAAGTTGCCTTGGACAGTCTTACATTTATCCATTCTCAGTTACTCCAGAAATTAAGAGCATCAAACTATAAATCAGACTGCCGTTGTTTTGTCCAGACTCTGCGGGGTCTCTTAAAATATGCATTCCCAAAGCTGCTATGCAAGCCAGTTGCCTTCGAAACCTCATGCTTTTAAAAAGACAACTAATTTCTGTTAGTCTCATCCTTTTGCGTTCTGCTCGTCTCAACTGCAAACCAAAGCAAAATACTGTACATGGAGGAAACGGGCCATCCGTCCGTGAGCTGAAGCTGAACCAAAAGTGGGTCATGCAGCAAGACAATGATCAACAATGTACAAGCAGAGCTACAAAAAAAATGACTGCAGAAGAAATTCCACATTTTCGAATGGCCTAGTCAAAGTCCGGACCTAAACCCAATCGAAATGTTGCGGCAGGACCGGACGCAAACTCAAAACTGATGTGAGAGACTGACCAACAGTTACAAGAAACTGTCAATTGAAGTCATTGATGCTCAAGGGGGTGCCACCAGTTACTGAATCTAAAGGTTAACATACATTTTCACACATGGATATTGAATGTTTAATCATTTGTAGATAAATAAATGTTGAAAAAGTATAATGTTTGTGTCATTTGTTTAATCAGGTTATCTATCTATTATTCAGACTTAGATCTTAATCTAATACCATTTTAGGTTTGAAATATGTGAAAATCCTAAGGGGTTCACAAACTTTCTCAGCACTGTAAATCGAATATTAAAGATCTGATTTGCTGATGGATAGTGCATGCTTTAATACTTTGTTTTAGTGTTGCCACCTGCATTTGTTTTCAGACATCTCAGGTTATATCTTGATTAATAAACTGTGGAAAATCCGACTGGTCGTTGACCAGGCGTTGGGCTAATGCAGATGGAGGGGCTGGTATTACTGAAGCGTACTGAAATGAACCGCGAGTTTGTTCCCCAAATGATTACAGCCTGCTGTATCCTGCAAAATCTGTGACAGGACCGTAGGAGGTGTTCAGTCAAGCAGAGGAACAGCTACCTCAGCCCCCAGTGACAATTGCACAACATGTGACATGAAGAGCATCCTCCTATTGGAGATGCAGTGCTATCTTTATTTTTGTAACCCGATGTTGTAATAAATAAAAAGTGCATTTTTGTTTAATTATCTTACAGTATAGTTATACATATAAGCATAGTACTTAGTACTTTACAATAAAGATGCTGACAGTTGTCTGGAAAGCTATTCGAATGTTTTCTGAAGTACTGTACAGTAACTGTAACCACCTGAATTCACAAGCCCACGATGCAGTTTATCAAACATTTTTTCTTTTAAACAGAAACTTGGTAAATACAATCCTTATGATACTTTACAAACACATTTAGATCTGTGTATGATCAGCATTATGCAAAGTTCTAGGGAAGACAGAAAAAAGTGGGGTTATCTGCAACATCAATCTGATAAAGGAAATACCAAAAATAAAACATTTCCCTGCTGCCATCTTTGGACCATGGTAACTTCTGTATTCCCATAAGACTTTTATAGCAGCTTTAGGGAAGGACTTGAACGAGCTAATTAACAATTTCACAAGAAACTTGTGTTTACATGTGTAAGTGGGAGTTTATTTCATGAGAATTTCCTGGAATCTCACAAGAAATTGAGACTTTCCCGGTAAAATATGAGACCTTTTTTGGGACATTTTCACAAGCATTCCCTGCCAAGTTTCACACGCATTGTCCATTTAGGTGAAACAAACCAACATGTAAACTGGCCTATTGGCTGGAACAGAAACGCAGAGCTGAAGTTCTGTTCCGATCTTACAATGTCACAGTGCAGCACTTAAACATATCTGAAACCGGCAGCTGAAAGGAAAGGTCAAAATTGGTTTTAAAAGACACTAACATCTGCATCTCAAGTTTATTTTAAATGTAATGTTCTTTGATGAAACTCTCTCCACTTGCCAGATTATCTCTATTTACAATGTGACAATGTTGATTTGTCTCATGCTTTGTCTTGTGTTGAAGCAACACTTGAAGAACTGTAGTAAAGGTGATAAACCTGCATGTAAAGAACTACATGTGCTGTTACATAATGTGAGAGATAAGATTACAGGGCTGAAATTCAGAACAGTTACTCTTAAATGTCAAGAGGGGCATTGCATTCTTTAAATTGCACAAGGAGGTGTTGGACCTGTCAGCATGGCCTAGTAATGCAAAGGCATTGCAAGTGTTTGGTAATGAGGAGCTGAGCACTTTACTTGATCAGTGTTCAGGACTTTTAGATGTACACGTAAATACTAAGGAAGCTTCTTCTGAATGGAACACACTTAAGCCTTTAAGGACCGGGATCGTGTTAACACGATCATAATGAAGTGGGCTGCTAGGATCGTGGTCATGTAAATGCGTTAAAAAAAACGCACTTAGTTTTGATGACTTACATGGCCTTCGTACTTTGCAGTACAGGCTAGAAGCACATATCAATGGACAGGGAAGGGACTGACATTCACTTACAGTCCAAATGGCATAGACTGTTTACAGCAGCCCAGCAGAGACAAAAACAAATCACAGGAACTTGTTTAGCGCCAATAAAAAAGGGGGAAACACTAAATCTGATGTATTTGACTTAATTATATTAAAACACTTATTCTGTCTTGTTTTTATATATGTTTTTACAATATTTATAAATATTAAGAAACAAGTGGATATAAGCACATAAGCAGGTTGAGTACCTCCTCAAACTGCTGACCCGCTATGTCCCTGCCTGCAAGCGGAGATCCTCCGACTGGCCTGCTTGTTATCCCCAAGCAAAAGTGCACCACACTTGGACAACGCTCATTTAGCTTCATGGCTCAGACTCTTTGGAACTCTCCCAGCTTTGGTGCATGATGCTCCCAGTGTCGCTGGCTTTAAATCAACTCTCAAGACCCACCTGTTCTCTCTTGCTTTCCATGCTCTAAGCTTTATCTGCTACTAGCTGCTGCTACTACTACTTCACATATGACAGTAACAGTGTATTATGCACTTTTCACTGTATGCAATATATTTTTTCATGTATTATGCTACTATCATGTATTATGCACTGTTTTTAATGTGTTATGCATTTTTTTAAATCTGTAGATCATGTATTATGTATTTCTCTATTTTGAAGTATTATGGATTGTCTTGTTACTGCACCTTGTAAAGCACTTTGTGATGGTGGTCCACTATGAAAGGCGCTATATAGAATATTGATTCATTTCATTAACTAAATGTAATCGGGCACATTTTTTTCCCTTATTACTTATAATATTCATTCCATTATTACTTATAAATATTTATTTTGAGAAAATAAAAATCAAGAATAGTGTCCATTTTTGCTTATAAAAAGACCCTGAGAATAAACGTGTATTATGTCACTGCAAAATCACTCAGACAAAACAATGTCCTGTAATTTGCCCAAACATCAATATATGTCAACAAAAAAACTCAGGAAGTATTAAGGTCCCTAGGGTCACAGAATAACATTTTTACACCTGTATCCAAGCAAAAAGAAATTGTGTTTAAAAAAAAAAAAAAACATTTGTATGATTTCTGAAGTAATTTATAAATGTTCCACAGAGTGTTCTGAAAGAAAAACAAACACCATTTCCAAGATGCTACTGTAAAAAATAGAATGAGTGAATTTATAAAACACCTGGACCTCGGCGAGCATCCCACTGAAAAATGCTTGGTCTAAAAAGGGTTAGTACAAGGGTGATTGGCATGTACAAACTGCAGTTTCCAAAATTTAAAATTATGCTTTGCAAGTTCTTCATGTGATACCGATATTAAATGCCACATTAGAGCGATCCTTCTCAGTCATGCGGTGTGCTGAAACTGACTAGGGGAAAAGATACTGGATCATCAGCTCAGAATCAAACTGGAAGGTCCAGACCATCAAAACAACTTGATCAAACTCCAGTCACAGAGAAATGTTTTGCACCATTAGGCGGCCTTCTGGATCTCGGAGGGGGGGGGGGGTTTAAATATTCAAATGCAGAGTTCAGTTGTTTAAAAATAATGAACACCAGATAAGTGAAACAATTAAAATTGACTGATTCACGACTTTAAAAATACAAGTGACATCATTGATGGCATTTGCCATTGCAATGAATGTACATATTAAAGAAATACAAAATTGCTATATGAATCCTAAATTTTGCTACACATTAGATTTTGAATTACTATACCTGCTATATACCTGTAATATATAACAGTGTAAGTAGGAGCAAATAATTTATAGTTCTGGTAGCCATTAAAAGCTGCTTTACCTTGTACAGATTAACCGATCTAAAATGAGTAAGCTGGAGCAAAACAGTTTTCAAAGATATACACAAAGCTTTGAGACATGGTAAGATTTTGAAGATTCCTCTGCTTGCCCGTTGAACAAGGGGCTAAATTCAGAGTGACAGTGACGTAGAGTCTCAAAGCCATCTTAGAATTAATCTCCCAAAATGCCTAGTCTTAGCTCCGACAGAAAGAAGAAATAACTCATTCCCCGGGATGGCTAGGCCCTGCAATGCAGACTACACGCCTGAATCCTTAATGATGACAAACCCATGCACTGTGTTACTCTGGAAACACTGCCATGCAGGCAGTGCTGGCATTAGAAAAGATGATTCGAAATAAGGTTCAAGGCTTGAAGTAAAGGACGAAGAATGTTAATGTCCTTGTGGCAGGGTGAAAACTGCCAGTGCACAGGTGTGTTTGTGTGTGTGTGTGTGTGTGTGTGTGTGGGGGGGGGGGGGGGGGGGATATTAAATTCTCGCTGTCAGAACATGTGGGAATGTGGCTGGAGCCATAATGATTATTTTGGCTCCAGTCACAGGTGTATAAAAAGGAAAATCACAGGAGTTAATGTCAGTGTTGGTGGATGTTCGCGTTGCTGTTCTGTTTGTATGGTGCGTGAGTTGTATAGACCTTTTGTTTTGGCCCATGTGTTTTGTTTTGTCCACCATCTTGTTTATGAAACGTGTGGGATAGCACTTCACTGCAGCTTTCAAGTCTTTCAGCCTCTTCCTGCCGGTAACACCTTGGCTGTGACACTACCCTGACTTGTTTTGAAAGTTCCTAGGTCTTCACGGTAGCTTTGTTGGATCACTATGCAAGTTGCAGCTTGAAACTCTTTAGATCCCTTTGGGAAATTATCTACAAGTTAAACCACTGAGTACACACAGTCTGAAACCATTTCACTAATTTTGTGACCTTTCAAACAAATCATTTGCACCTGATACATATATTGGTGCTGGAATGAACACAGGATTTTCCTATTTGGATATTCGTTAATTTTCAAAAAGTAATAAAAGTCATTATATTGCTCAGAAAGCAGGGAGTCAGCACAGCCATTCCTTGCCATTGCCGTTTCTACACAGTAAACAGTGGCCATAGCCACGTTTTCATAAAGTAATAACATGAGGTTTACTTGCGCCTTTTTGTAGCTGAACAAGAAAACAAACTGAAATTCAACTTTAAACCACTTCAGAATAGGGGGAACAAAACATTCCATTTTTGTTCTCGTTTATTACATTCCACATAAGTCGCAACAAAAAATTAGATAAAATCTATATAAAAATCAGTACAAAACATTTCCAGCACATGTTTTTGACCCAGATGGCCTTCCAGAGATCACTACACATCTGTCTAAAACCTTTAGAGACTCAAGAGCTGCTGTGTTTTTTTTTTTTTTTTTTTTTTTTTTTTTTTTTTATTAAATCACACAGAGCTCTTTCATTTGCCATTTTTTAAACTGGTCGCACAACTTCTGTTGAGGTGTCATTTCATCGAACATCTGATTTTTGTATCAGAAAACATGTCAAATATTAGAATGAATATTCAAATAGCTGTCCCAGCACTAATTTTTATATATCACTTTAGTGACATTTAAATAAAATAAAGAAAAAAGCTATTCCTCTCATATTGGGCGGACGTTTCTCTGCACTCATTTCTGTGATATGACCATTGAGCCAGTCTTTAAAACTGTAAACTGTTTCCTAACTTAATTCATGGTTATCAAATAACGACAAGCGAGTTCAAAAATTGTTTGCCAGCTTTGTATACAAGCTAAACATATATAAAATAATTGGCTCACCTTCAAAAGGAAGAAGTACCCTACATGTCTGACACCTTTGTGTGGCAATGCTTGCACTTTGCCATCCGTTTATTATTTCTCACCAATTTCATAACTGAAGGCAAATTGGACGATGACTGGCTACTTGGATGCCACTTCAATTCTTACGAGTTCAAACACTTGACCACATTTACCAATAGTAATATTTAAGCTGTAAGAAACGAGGGGCGTGACTATGTTGCAGAAACCAAATTTTTTTTTTTATAGTTGCCACAATTTTTAATGTGCCTACAGTGACTATTTAAATCTGTAATTTCGTTGCTTAATATTACTGAAAAATAAACAAATGAAACGTCCCGCTCATTCTCTTTTGCTAGTCTGGGATTGGTACACCTTCTAATCTCTCCAGTGGTTGTCTTTTCTTGTTACTATGGTTTTACCCATGGTAATTGTGTGGTCTATGTTGAGAGGACGTTAAATGCTATTACAGCATTTTAAATTTTTTGTAATTAAACCATATCTTTTCATTAACTGTTAATGTCTGAGTGTGAATCATTTTTTATTTGAGTGAAAATGAGGAATAAGATAAATCAAGTCAAGCCCAGACGTGTCAAGACCAAGACGAGTCAAGATCAAGTTCAAGACCTCAATTTGATCTTGAGACCAAGACCAAGACCAGGTCTCAGGACTCCATCTCTGCTGGAAACAGATGCATTGCTGGACAGCAACATTGGGAGTTACTTGGATAGTTGAGTTTTTGTTTCATATTATATTGATCGGTCCTTCTGGCAGCAAGACTGTTGAATTGTAATGGTTTCTGTGGTAAGATTGCATGTGAAATGAAGCAATTACATACTCTTAACTCGCCACAGCTTGCTCATTTTAACCTTGCCAACTTGTCTTGCGCACACTAAAAAACACCTTTTAGCAGAAAGGAGGCCAACTGGCCAGTTTTATGCATACAATTGCTGGAGAGTTTAACAGTTTTTTTTTTCAGTACTAAGCTTTTAACATGCATTCCATAAGCAGTAAAACTGATGTTGCTGTCATCATATATCTTAACCTTGTAACTCACCGTCTTAGTTCAGATAAACATTTACCGGTATTTTAGGCACAAGGATGTTAACTTTTACACAGTGTAGCAGACTATTGAATGTAAAAAAATAATGGCTGATGAACAGCATTGTATGTGGAGTTTCACACAATAAAAGATGAATGTGTAGTACTAGCACCGTCTAGTGTGAATAAGCCTTTATTAATGACGAGTTATTTCAACTAATACTCTATTTTGTTCTACAAGTCCAGTTTCCCCAATTATACTGCAATTTAAAATGAAGCAGCAGATTGCTGTATAAATAGGACATATATCAGTTCTTAAATGTTCACAGGCAGAAAAACAGCCAAGTTAAAAACGGATCATATTTAAAGTATAAGAGATTACCGTCTTATACTGTAGACATAACAGATGGTAAATCAAAGTCTGCATTAAACAAATGCAATCACAATGTGTGTGCTCAATCAAGGCAAAATGTACCATCTCCATCTTTTCAACACCGGTGAAAAAAGACTTTCAAATTCCTGCAGATGGCAGCATCAGACTTGACTGCTCACTATTTAGCAGCTCAGGAAAACAGTTAGCATTCTGAAAGGAATATGTGACATTTAATTATTAGGAAAGCTAGAACAAAATTTGTAATATATGGATAGACCTAAATACTACTGTACATCATACAAAAGAATCTTGCAATACCCTTGAACGTAAAGCGATAATACTATTGCTTGTGCAGAGCAAAGCCGGCTCTCAGTCCAACCGCCGCCCACACCCAAGAGCCAACTCCCTGCTCGCGTAAAACCAACAATGTGGAATAATGGCTGGCTCTCCATAGAAAGACCAAAGTTTGTCCAAAAGCAAGAGACTCCAAACACAATAAAGAAAACTTCAACATTAGCCTACTGCAGTCCTGCCTGTCAAAAATATGAGTCAAGCGCAATAAAAACCATGCCCACCACGCAGCTTGACAGTATTATAGCAGAAAACCAGGCAGCTCCGAATACGAGCCCAGCACCATTACAGGAGTCTTGTGCAGCATAGATAGGCACATAATAAAATAAATAAATACATACTCTGCCCCTCCTCAGTGCTCAAGCATAGTTAGAAAATAAGAACATAAGAAAGTTTACAAACGAGAGGAGACCATTCGGCCCATCTTGCTCGTTTGGTTGTTAGTAGCTTATTGATCCCAAAATCTCATCAAGCAGCTTCTTGAAGGATCCCAGGGTGTCAGCTTCAACAACATTACTGGGGAGTTGATTCCAGACCCTCACAATTCTCTGTGTAAAAAAAGTGCCTCCTATTTTCTGTTCTGAATGCCCCTTTGTCTAAACTCCATTTGTGACCCCTGGTCCTTGTTTCTTTTTTCAGGCTGAAAAAGTCCCTTGAGTCGACACTGTCAATACCTTTTAGAATTTTGAATGCTTGAATTAGGTCGCCACGTAGTCTTCTTTGTTCAAGACTGAACAGATTCAATTCTTTTAGCCTGTCTGCATATGACATGCCTTTTAAGCCCGGAATAATTCTGGTCGCTCTTCTTTGCACTCTTTCTAGAGCAGCAATATCTTTTTTATAGCGAGGTGACCAGAACTGCACACAATATTCAAGATGAGGTCTTACTAGTGCATTGTACAGTTTTAACATTACTTCCCTTGATTTAAATTCAACACCTTTCACAATGTATCCGAGCATCTTGTTAGCCTTTTTTATAGCTTCCCCACATTGTCTAGATGAAGACATTTCTGTGTCAACAAAAACTCTTAGGTCTTTTTCATAGATTCCTTCTCCAATTTCAGTATCTCCCATATGATATTTATAATGTACATTTTTATTTCCTGTGTGCAGTACCTTACACTTTTCTCTATTAAATGTCATTTGCCATGTGTCTACCCAGTTTTGAATCTTCCAGGAGAAGACCGTGAAGGGAACGAATACCCTGAATATCACAAATGCAAGACGCATATTTCAGACTTCAATTCATATGCAGTCAGCACTCACATATCCGACCCTACAAAATTTGGACTTCAGTGATGGTTCCATGTGCGTGATGCTTATCTGATTATTTCATTTTGGCCTGTTCCAACCCTTCAGGGAAACACACACAAAAAAAAAAAAAAAAAAAAAAGATACAATGTCAAATACATAGCTGGAAGGACGCTTTTAAAAATAAGTAGGCTTCCATTTGGATGTACTGTATTGGTTTTGTTGGTACAGTACTATATGCAACAGTAGTATTTAAATTTTTATATAGCGCCCTTCATAGTGGACCACCATCAAAGCGCTTGACAAGATATGAGAATTGTGGTAATATTTCTTAAATATACTTATTTTAACTAGCAGCATTACATTTATGTTCAAATGCCATATTTGAAAAGTGGAATTTGGTATTCAAGAATGGAACAATGACTAGCCCTAAAGACGGTTACAACTGAAGGCAGTGCAGACGCCAGTGTTTTATGCAGTAGCATAAAGAAATTTTATGCAGGCCACCAGTTAAGCATGCAGTCTGTATTTATGATAACTGACAGGGCTGCAGAGGATCAGAGGATGATTCAAAATCAGAAGCAGAGCCACAATAAATGTCTTGTTTAAAGTAAGTTGTAAAATTGTTGAGATACTTGTGCTGGAATATGGTTTCAAAATTGTACAATGCAACAAAAATATATTAAAAAGAGGGTTAATGCGTGGCCAAAGGTTTCTCACCTGATTTACCCTCAAAACAGCAAGTTCCTCAGTATCTAAAAAGCTTAGAGGGAATGCTGATTAACAGTATCCAGTCACTAGTCAGTACTCAAAATTGCACAATATAGTGCTTGATAAGGCCTAATGTCACAGTTCACTTACAAATAAAAGATGCAAACGTAACTAATGATCACAAATTGTAAAAAAAAATAAAATGCTACATCAGAATCTAAAACTGTTTAACGATTAACTGTTTTACATTACTGTAGCTTGTCTCATTCGCTTTGTTTTTGCTGCATGTCAGGTGAAATTGGAGTAAACGCTGTGTAACCAGAAAGTAAATGGAAACCAGACAGATTTGGCATGCAAAAAAAAAAAAAATTGTAACGTTGGAGATGGGCTTTGTATCAGAAAGCTGATGACTCCCTGCTAATACACACTGAACCAGCCATTCCATTTATATTGGCATATTGTTGGAACAGATTTCTAAAACTGCCAGAGCTTGACATGTTTACTATTTTTCCCCCATAAACAATTTATTATAAGATATTAATATCATCTCTATATAAAATAAGCAAAATTAATTGATTCTGTATCCTCTTTTACTATAAAGCCAGGAGTTACCCAGCTCTAGTGAGCTGCTTTACTTTCAAAAGGATTTAAATTCTTGATAACACCAATCATTGCAATTATTCTGAGACTCATTAAAACATCTACATAGAAACTCCATTTAAAAGGTTGTAAAAACGCATTTGATTTCTTAAATTTAAAAAACCTAGGATAAGAATGATTTCACTGTAATGCCATCTTTTAAAGGCTTACATTACTGTATAGTCAGTAAAGCCAACCTAATTCTCTTGAATCCATGGATTTATAAGGCCAAGTAATAACTATGTGGATTAAGTATTAATAGGCCTATTAAACAGATATAACCAGCTGAAATTGAAGTCAGAAAATATTTTAAATTTTCAATGCCTATTTTCTGAATTGACAGGTCTTAAAGACCACATTTTCTAATTAAATTCACACCAGACAGTAAGTCAATCTTTAGTTCACCTTCTAAAACTACCTAGGGCTTGAAATTAATTCAGATTGCTATCCTCCAATCTCTTCCAACAGCCCAACCAGGACAAAACCAAACCTATGCATGTACACATTTTACAACTGGTTAAAGACACTTGTTAACCTTACCTAAATTGTTGTATAACCAGTGACAGCTGACAAAGCAGGGCAATGCCCTAACTTCTAATGCCATTCAAATGGCCTTGGTTCAGATCTGGCTCTGGTCAAGTGAAACATCCATTCCAGTGACACCCATTCCCTGCCACAGCTGCAAATAGATTTTTAGAACCATCAGGAATGGGTCATTCCGTGATAAAAATCAGGTTACACCCTACCATTTCCAACTTACACCAAACTAGGTTCATGGTCCCCCCCCCAACATTAATAAACCTTTTACTCAAACAATTTGTGCTAGACTTATGGGAGGTGTTATTTTATTCCATTCATTTTATGGAAGTTGCACAACAAATCCAAAACAGGTATAAGAACAACATCTGAAAGACGTTTTTTTTACCCTAGACATTGGGGAGAAACCCCTAAAATAAAAATATAAAACACACCTTATGGAGGGAGACGAGACTTGAAGCAGAGTCTGGGAAATGAGGAATAAACCTATGCAGGTGTTTAGAGCCCTTTATGACCAATGCAGACTTGAACCTATGTGTTAAGTGTTCAGCATTGACCATGATGTCCTTTCCGGATACAAAGATGAAGGTTATGCTGTCGAAGGCGGTCTTGCAGAATGAATACACGTCTGTCTTCAGGGGTTACAATCTGGACCATCAGTGGGACCGCGCAAGCTCGTTTGTGCGGTCTTTCGCTTGACCGTTGATCTGGTTCTCAGTACCACACATGCTCAAATCTCCCACTGACTGACATCAGCAGCACTAATACAGGTAAGGTGTGTTTTTATAGTACAGCATCAACCACTTGGACTGTACAGAGTAATTTTGGGCAGACATTTATATTGGACCAATAGCTTTGCCTGCAACACTACTGTTGATCATTACCAAAACTAGTCTGTTGACTGCAAGTATTACCGAAAGAGAAAAATGGAAATCCAGAGCAGAAACACGTCTGTTTTATGTTTAGTGTTGCATGTTCGACGCTACAGGGGTGACGTAATGGGGGACTGCGTAAATCAGATGACAAGTGTTGTTCCTCTAGAAACAGTGTGGGCTGTGAACAGTCAGACAGTCTAAAATAAAGCTACGTGTTGGTGAGTGTTTGTTCTGACATTTAATAAAACAAGTACAAGAGTCTTGCGTCCTACCTGACAACACTTTACTTGCAAAAAAACAAAACAGTGACTTCCATATTGTACAGTCTATTGTATTTGGAAGGCTAAAACAAATAAAAGGGCCAGCTAAAATTCTTGTACAGGTCTTTCTGAAAGTCTGTGCTGAATGCCTTTGTTAATGATGTAGCGAACATAAATTGGGATAGGCTTAATCTGCTTTGTCTTTCTTTCTGGAGATAAAACGCTTTTAAAATATTTAGGGGTTCACATTGACAACTCTTAAATCTGAAAAACATATTAAAGATGTATATAGCAAAATTGGTAGGAAGCATGGAGTAATGTATGGTCAGTGCCATTTAACCTTTACAGAAAGGTTAAAAATTTGCCTAACAACTTTTTTCCTGCTCTAGACTATAATGTGATCTACATGACTGCTGGTAAGGAATCACTGCAGATAGACAATGTATAATAGGATCTGTAGGTTTGTACTCCACTAGAGCATCACTGCAGCTTGTATTCCAGATTAGATTTGCTATCACCTGCTAACAGAAGGAATTACCATTGGAATCCGATTCTTTTTAAAAAAGGAGCACAACAAATTACCAGTTTAAACAGCTTGTTTTCTGAGTTTACCTGTAATTACATTCTACGTAATGTCTGTGGTACAAAATACTTTAATATACCATCTGTAAAAAGTGCTGCAGGAAGAAAACCTTTTGTTTTTTCTGCTGCTACAGACTGGAACCTGCTACCCAGAGGCCTTAAATCTGACATCTCCTGTAGTAATTTAAAAAGTGCTTAAACAGGTCTTGAGTATGTGCCGAGTAAAATTAATGTGTACATTGTCTTGTTTTTGTGTTTACTTTTTGAAACCTGCAACCTACAGCTGTTTTTCCTGGGAAAAATTTGTAAATGAGCTACCTGAAGCTCACAGCCTTCCTAAATAAATTTAGGAAAAAAAAAAAAAAAAAAAAGTGTTTCAGATTTGGGACGAGTCAGAATCTGGGGATTACAGATGCAGGTACGTCACTCCACACGCTGTCCAACACTGGCTCAACTTGCAAGGGAAATGTTATGTAGTAGTCAATGTTTCGTTTAGTTGTGATTCTGTATGTGGAATAAAACAAGAACCAAAAAACTGAGTTTTTTTTTGTCTTTTTTCATTGTGCAATGCAACCTTGTCACCATTCATTTTAATATAAGTGTTTATTTGGGTTAAATGGGACAGTTTTCACTATGCTTTTTATTTGCTGAAGAAGCAAAACTCAGTAATGCTATTGCTTGAAAATGTGTAATTTGTCACTGTTTATTTTGAAGGAGACAATGGAAGGGATTTAACAAATGCAACTTCTACTTTGATGTATTGTTTATGTCTGAAATGACAAGAAAAAATATTCTACTTAAACTACTGTATGACATCCTTTGCTTTGCAGTTAATTCAGTGGAGCTTTGTGATGAACATTTTACATCTGAGCAGTGTCCATCATTCAAGTAATAATTAGTAAAAGTCTTTGTGTCTCTCTACTGCTGATGCAAACTGTGTCATTCAGTTTAAAGGTTGATATTCTTTTGTCAGTTTGCTTCAGTTATTTTGATCATGCCATGTCATTTACCACTTATTGTGACTAAGTTCCTTTTGAAAAATGTACGGCCATCAAAATCTAATGGAACACCAGATATTCTTGACTGGCCACCTCATCAAAAAATGTTCATTTCTAAACCTGTAATGGGTTTTGTACTATAGCAGGGTCAGCTGTTGAGGGGAAGTTCATTTCACACTGACCGTTTTAAGAACGGTGGTAGTTCAACTCAATTAAACACTTGGGACTAATTAGGAAGTGTACTCATAAGAGAGAAAAAAAAATCATTTAGTGAATTAAATTAAATGTACTGCAGTTTACTTGACTGCAGTAGAAAAACTGCCAGTCACTGAGCTTGGCTTTAAGATTGTGGTAATAGAAAATAATGATTTGGAAATATCTAAACTATGGTACTGTGTTTAATGTGGGATATTTAAATTACCGAAACTTACTTTTTATTGAAACACTAAAGTTATATGTGCAGTACAAAACCTAAGAGCTGGCTGTGCTACATACTGTCAGGCCAGGACTCCACTTGAGCATGCCAGCTGCAGCATGTCATTTCCCATAACACAACAGTACACAATTAGAGTGTGGCCACCAATTCCACACACACACACCACTTGAAAAACATCTCAAAATATAAAATGCCGAGTTCACTGCTGTCATCAGCTGCACAGTTCACATATTCAGCAGAATGAGAAAAAAGAGAGTACAGACATTAAGTTACTGTTTTAGTATCACTTTAGCATCGTAACTTGTAGTTGAACAGGGGCAAGTTGGTTGCTAACAAAGTGGCACCCAACAATTGGATTTAATGACCAATTTGTTTTGGCCCAAGCCATTGGCTTAGGCAAAGAGAACCAAGGCAAAGAGAGCCTGGAGTCCTGTTTAGGGTGCTGGATGACAAAAAAACCAAACCGCATTTTCTGAATTAACAGTTATTATAAATCTTTCTTGCTGTGGTCAATTAGCTGTATACACGAATTCTAAGCAAAACTACACAACTTCCTCCACTTTGGCCTTGACTTAAGTTTAGTGGCCTTGGTGCCCTCACCAAATGTATTGAGCCGAAAGCCATTGACCTTGCACTCCCCCCCCACCCCCCAATTTAGAGCCCTGCTAGAGTATATGAATAACATTAACTGGAGATAAACTGACCATATGTATCCTTCATTTGATTTGTTTTAAAAGTTTGCATTTTATTCCAAGATAGATTGCAGTACATTGTCTGCTTCAGAACTGACTGAACAGTACTGGCATGATAGACAATTAAAACATATAAATGTAATATAATGTATGTGCCACTGCTTCATTAGTCAGCCCTTTTAAATCACCAAAATCTTGATTAGGAGGTTTCCTGCACAATGACTATGTATGCATTATTATTTTATTACTCTCCTCATGTAATAATGTTACTGTCTAATATCTTTATTTGTTGCCTGGCATTACAACATATGCTACACAAATAACTGACCAGCTTGTCATTTTTTATGCCACCTACACATGTGAACCATTCTGTTCCTTTTTGGCAAAACTTCAATTTATAAAAGACCCAGTCAGACACAGAAACAGCCAGAAATTGACATCGATCATCATGTACAGTATCCAAAAGAGAATTAAGAAAATAGCTTTTTAAATCTTCAAGCGTGGTCCCGCCCCCCCCCCGTTAAGTCATAGTGACCTTAAACTGATAAACAGAAATGTTTTCCTTTTATTCCAGTGCTTTTTATAGTGACAACTGGGCTTAGTTGCTTTTCCCGCTGTAGGCTGAACAGTATGCCTGGTTTTAATGAGCTTCCACTGCCTGCCGTCTTCACCAACAGGGACAGAAATACTTCAATTATTTCCCTATTTTCATTTTTACAACCAAGGGTGCACGTCAGGACAGACCAACACCCGAGGTGAGTCATGGCCGAACTTTCAAACGCCTCGACCACCCCATGGTGTTATTTTTCTGAAGGCCTGACTGCACAGGGCGTAGCTATTTTCTTAGCTCCAGCTAGCCTCTTCAGTAGTGACTGTTGGTAAACCTTTTATGCTTTCTCCTTTTTGTATTTGTAGATCTGGTTCATTTTCATATCATATTTACAGTTTAAAGAACTTAGTACGGGCCTGAATAAGAGTTCTTAACTTACTTATTCTTATTTAAAATTACTTTGTAAATCATTTTAGGTTTCAGTCACCATATCCTGGTGGCTTTGAACCATTAACCTGTCCCCCTGAACCATTTTATTTCTTCCATCCACTTGTTGCTGCAGCGAGACAGGTAAATCGTCTATCTTCCTGACTGTCAGATCAGAAAATAACACCCACTAATCTGGGTTCAACTTTAAAAAAAAAAAAAAGAGGCATCTCCTTGTTGTCAGCCAGTTTCAGTCATGATGGACAAGACAACATATCTGGCAGAATTTCATTTAGGCAAGTGCTCCATATCCAAGACTGTAGGGATGACAACTCTAACAGCAGTTTGACCCATTCCAGATTTTACCATGAGCTTAATTACACACATTAAAAACCTTGAATGTTGCTTTGAAAAAGGAATTGTGGATGTTACCAGAAAATGTTAAATAATGACCATGGGCTACTTAGACAGTATTCCGTTAGGAATAGTCAAATATGCCTAGCACATTTATTTAATAGAGAACTGCATCCTGGACAACCTAAACATGTTTTAAACCTAGTTTCAGGTCTTTATACTACTGTGCATACAACTGTATAAGAACACAAATATCAATATTAAAATCAATAAAGCTCACAAAAAACTTAATTGTGTCTGGATGCCCAACAGTTTGTGCAAATGACCCAAATAATACCAGGGGTCATGCGTGTGCGCGCGGGCACTATACGTCCTGTGACCAAGAAGGAATTAACCCTACTGGTTTAAGCTAAGGGCAGCAACAGAGAGGGTATCTATTTGAAATCCTAGATTAGCCACTTACTGAGTGACCTTTGATAAACCTACACTCTCGGGATTTCAGCACTATCAGCTCCAGAACTATAAACAAGCAGAAATTGAACCAGAATACTACATTTTGCATCTCAGTGATCTCCAACAAAATGAAACAGCAAAGCTTTGAATGGGGATTCCATATCTCTGTGCTGTATACCACTAGTCTGCGGTAACATATCACTCCTCCAAACTGAACCCAATAATCTTAAATTCAAATGAAATCAACAGGCAGTCTCTAGACAATGCCACTTGGCTTACTTTCACAAGTCTGCAATTTTTCCACCAACCATCTGCTGAACAAAACAGAAGCCTACAAGGACTGCCTAAACAGCAAGCAGGAGAATGACAAAAACAGCTGTTCTCTCTCCGCTTTATACCTGAAAACACTTGCAGGGGCTGCCACTGTGCTGAGACAAAGATTTGGGTGCCGACTGATTAGACAATAACCGTGACAAAGATTTAGCCAAAAAAAAAAAAAGTGCTGTTTAATACAGTGGCCCATCCCCATGCAGACGTGATGTAAACATCACTGGCTTACAGGGACTGTATAAAGCTCCTTGCTTAGCAAATACTAGCAACTCCTATATACCGTTTCTTTTAACACATTACATACAAGTTTAAATACAGTAACCTGTTTGGGAGGGTGGTTGGAACCTAGTGGCACCATTTGTTGTGCTGGAGCAATCACTGTTCCAGTTGGTGATGCGGCTCCCTCATTATCCTTGTGTTTCCTAATAATGGTACAGTGTCCCTTCCACCAGCAGTTGCTATCATTAGAAACAGAATGACCTACAAGATAAAAAAAAAAAAAAAAAAACCTTCCACAACATTAGGTTTGTTTCCCAGACAGGGGAATTCCGATTAAGGTCGTCGTCACAAACGTTGTTTTCAAAGAAAGATTTTTTTCATTAAGTTGCAGTGGCCGTCTGTGAACCCAGTACTTGAGGTAAAGAATGACGTCGTCGACACTGATCCTAAATTTTCAGAGTCTAATCTGCACGATCGAAATTCGACGTGAAAATTTCCAAGTTGGCAAAGGTTCAACCGTACCTGCAAAAACATAGACGTTTTTGTGTGGACGAGGGGGTGGTTGGTTGGTGGGGGGGGGGGGGGAGGTTCTAAAACAGATCTATTTTTTTTTCATTACAGGTCAAGGCTTTGCAAGACTAGCAGGTGAATTCCAACAGTACATACACAACATTTCATTTGCGACATTTCCTAAACATTGCTTTCAAAAAGGGCAGCAAATAAAAGAAAGGTCAGTTATATTAAATTAACTGTGGAAACAAGAATAGAAAAGGTCTGAAGGTCCAGGATTTAAAAATTAAACCCGAACACAATGTTGTGAAATATTTCAGCAAAACCGGTCTCAACTGTCTTTTTTGAAAACAGACCATCTCAAGCAGGGCTTGAATTTCATATTTGTGTGATGGGTGGGGGGGAACTTTTGCATATAAAAAAAAAAAAAAAAACACTGAATCAATCACACTTTTGTTGCTTTAAAATAAGCTGCTTTCAGGTGACCTAGTAGCTGTTCATCCCTGCGAGACACAGCACTCCCCGTTGCTTTTGCCGGACGTGATGTTTTTACATGCAGGTGCTTTTCTTTTAAACCAGCGCTCTTTTTTTAGACTATGCCTGTTTTTCACAGTTTTCATTTGTGTAACTACTGCATGCATGTCAAATATCAAATGAAAGGCCACAACATTTCCTTTATTACGTAAGTTGCAATAGGATCAGGCGTACTATGTTTGAGGTGAGAATATAGTGTTTTTTTTTTGTTTATTTTTTTTTAAATGGGGGGGTGGGGGGTTGAGTAGGGAGAAGCTGAGTCTAAGCTTTCAACCTATACCATTCCTTTCAGTCTAGCACAAGGCTTAACATCAGACTGTCGTAGTTCCAGAGTACCGCATGCACACACCGAATACATCTTTTGAAAGCCCCGAATCTGTACTTTTAAACAAGTCAGGTAGGTGGCTTTTATGGTGCCTGAGTAATGTGTGTAACCTTTGTTGCGCTGGTGCCCCAAAATCAATAGGGACGAGTGAAGAGGTAAAGCAAAAGTCACCGCTTGCAAAACACCTAGATAGACTGGTCTTTTTTTCAAAACTGTTTACTTACTGCAGTGTACGGAGTTTCTATAATGCTTAGACAGTGGCTGATAATCAAGTATGAGAGAATAAAGTCTTGTGGTACTTAATAGATCCAGCACTACTTTTATTTATTTTAACTAGAACTACTCAGAATGTGGCTCATAGTGCTTTCATCATGGACACCCACTTCCTTGGAGGTTTTTGTAGCGTTTCAGGCATTCTATATTGGGTGGAAAATACAATAGCTTGGTGTCTTAAAATATCTCTGCAGGATTTTCCTGCACTGAAAGTTGCAGATATGCGGGAGCAGTTTGGAAAATGCACGATTCCCGTGGTGAAATTCAAGCCCTGCAAAAGAAACAGCGGTTTGTTGTCTGGGCAGCTGAAATATACCCCTTAATGCAGTCTTAAATTAAATACAAAAACAGGCTTGTTCTGCTTTGTCATTGTGTGCCTGCTGGTCTCGTACAGTGCATCCCACAAACAGTACAGTCTGCTTCAGCGCAGAATTGACTTAAATACACAATACTGGGCACAAAAACAATTACAGAGGTCAATGAAATACTGCAATCATTTTAAAGTACAAACACTGGTACAGAAGTCCATGGTCCAGCCTTAGCACAAACGCCAGATAAATCACAGGGCGAGCTATACTGCCGAACTGCCTATACTGCAATGATCCACAGTACCAGTATGAGCATAATCCTTGCATCTTAAAACATCAAGTACATACTGAACTATTTCCACTATCTCAATACCAATTGAAAGTTATATCAGTGAAGGCATTCACTGTCAATTTCAACTTCTAGAAAGTTGTTTTTTGTACAATGCCCAATGGGTGAGAACAAGTAATGACCTTCAACATTTGACAGCAGCTTGTAATGTTACACTGAACGTTGAGCCACTGTACATTAAGCAACTGTCACATCCGATTGCGAGGAAAGAATAAATAAATGGGGAAAAGTTATTCATCAGACTTGAATGGCATCCAGTAACATTTCCATATGCTTTCTTCTAGCTGTATGGCTAACCTATTTCAAGAAAAAGTTCACCTTAATCACATTCCAGAAAGATGTTTTATTTTCCCACTGTTGAATAATTATACTGTGTAAAAAAAAACAGAATATGCGAGTTTGTTCCATCACTTACTACTTTTGGCTGTGAAAATGCAATTACTTTCTATGAAGGGGTACAGTAGGAAAGGAATACCACCCCAGAAATGATACTATAAAATAACTATCAAAGTATGAAGGTTAAGTACTTGGTAAGTGTTCAATGTCATATTTAAATAAAGCAAATGCCCACTGGTTTATATAATATGAATCCAGGTTCAGATACTCTCTCCATAACTTGTGCTAAAGAAGGTCCTAATCTGTTGTATCGCTACTGGGTAAGCGAGTATAGCGACAGATGTAAATAGGTGCACCCACTACACTCTGCTGTGGGGGTTAATTGTAAAAAGGAAATGCAATTTGTATTTTGATATGATCATAATAAACTATGGAGCCATGTGTTTATATGCATTTGTATTTTCATACAACTTGTACTGTTGAAAGTTAAAATTGGTTCCAAAGTCCCACAATGATGACATTTACACTGTATACTACATGTTGAAAAGTTTGTTTGCATTTCTCAAGCTAGTCTGGACTTATGATTCAAAACAGGAAATATCCTGCAATTAGATGCAGACTGTTACATCATAAAGCTTGGTTAGGATGCATATTGCATTTGTTATACTGAATAATAACTTACAGAACTTGTACTACCAGTACTGTAATGTAAGTATTGCTGTACTGTTCTACAGCGCCACCCGCAGGCCTAGCAGATTTATCCATCTGTCATCAATAGAAAAGGGACTGAGAATCAAACTGGTCGGAAGGAGTGTTTTTTTTTTTTTTTTTTTTTAAACCTATCACAAGGCAGGCACCCTGCCAAGCAGTATTTACATAGATTTACATCTAGACTGAGTCAGCCCGTCTGGGGAACAAACCACAAAAGCTAAAATGTCACTGCACCAGCATACTTAATTACAAAGATATGGTATTAAAACAGTATTCTCTAATCATACAGAATTCAAATATTACATTCATCCAAGAAAGACTGCTAGTTCAATGTTTGCTTCCTTCAGATCCTAACCTTTCAAATGACGAGCAAAATTCAGTAAAACACAAAAAGCACTGTAGGTGGTGCAGCATTTGTCTTACTGGAAACTCAACAGCGAAATCAGTAAAGAGAATATAAGATGCTTCATTTTAGTAGCTACAGTACCTTTTTTGAAGTTTTTTTTCCCTTTGTCTTGTAAGCTATGAATCACTTCAAATAACTTGGGACAAAAAAAAAAAAAAAAAAAAAAAAAAAAAAAAACCTGTGTCAGCATATAAATAAAACAGCACTAAACTAGCAGGCACAATTCAGCAAATCTCCCAGGTAACCGAAAGACAGTAAAGAAAATGATTTGCTGATGCTGCAGTGCTCTGGAAGCTCTGGGTCTGAATGCATTTGTGGATCAGTAAGAGAGGTCTGATGCTGTCCAGGCACTTCTCTTGGCTCTGTGCCTTACGGGCACACAGACAGCATAGCTGAGAAAGTAATATACAAGAGAGCCACCCCATGCCAAGCAGACTAAAAGTGGATGCTTAGCCGTCGCAAAATAATAAATCCTTACGGGGTCGAGAGACAAAGCCCTAGTGTGTTTGTGCTTGTGAGGAGCTTGAAAGCGCTAGTGACCATGTTTCAAAATGAACAGCTCCAACCACGGTTCTTTCCAAGCACAAAAGTAGTGACCTGGACTTGCAGTGAAGGATGTATACAGAGTCTTCGTCCCCACCCCCACCCCCCCCCTCACTATCTACATATTGGCGTCACAGAGTTTGGTTTCTCAAGCACTTAGACGCAAGCCCCTTGGTTTATTTTTAGATCGACAGATTATACAATGGGAATCATTTTGCTATTCCTTTAGCATTCTAGGGTCAAACCCCTTCAGTATTTCAACTACTGTAAACACATTGATTTCTACTAGAATCATTGAATAAGGAGCAGAACCTAGGTTTAGTGTGGTATCAAATGTACAAGCATACTGGGACCAGTTAATCAACACATTCATGCTCTCAGCTTAAGTATTTTACCGTACACTAACCTGGCCAATCAATATGTAAAGTTACAAAATAAAATGACCTCCACAGACTAACTACTAAATGTTGTCTATGGGATAAGGTTCTCATGAATACACATGAACGAATGTTGTTAAATTGCTTGTGTACACTGAAGGGTATGTATCTGTACAGCGTATTACTATATTCTTAAAATTCTTAAACAGTGTTGACAAAAGTCCTTGATCTCCTATTCTTTATTTCTAAACTTCACTTCTAATGGTGCACCCTTAGAGGTGCTTTAAATTTGGACTGTCCCATTAATTTCATTCAGTCGGCCACACTTGGCATACTATTTCCCCCTTTCTTTTCTTGGTTTCATTTTCCTCTATTGATCACTTATGTTACTAAACTGCCAATTACCATCACTGCAGAACTAATGCATAATGTGCCCTCCAAACTACTGCAAAAAAGGCCAGCTTGTCAAATGTGTTTGCCTTTGTTGGGAATCAAAATGCCTAGCACATTTTACATATAACCATCACAAACGTATACTTTGGCATGGTCATGCAGATTCTGCTTAACACACACACACACACACATGTATGTATGTATGTATGTATGTATGTATGTATGTATCTATATATATATATATACACATACATACACACACACACACACATCTATATATATATATATATATATATATATATATATATATATATATATATATATATATATATATATATATATACACACATACACACACACACATATATATATCTCACATATACACACACAGGGTTTGAAATATGACAAGAAAATACTCTATAACCAAAAAATATTGACACACAAGTAATCAGTCTTTGTTTTGCATAATTGAGAACAGGTGATCCATTAGCATGCAAGGCTGCAGTCAGCTATAATACATAATCTATCAACAGGCTGTAGCCACTTCATTATGAACTATAGGGAAATAAAAATGCACATCATTAAGCAAGATTATGCTAATGAGCTAAACAGAGTGCCCTGTCATGTTCCAACACCATATAAGGCCTAGAGCAGTTAGCTGTCGGGCAAAAAGCCAATGTTTTTCAGGATTGATAGATCCTAGAAAACCCAGAAGAATGGTTAGATTATATTTCATTAATATAGAAATGAAAGTCAAAAACCTCAATTCATTTATAGAAGTCAAACATTTAATTTCATTTATTATGATCAGCAACTACTAAAATCTGGCAAAACACAAATATTAAAAGCTAGATTTCTTACAGTATTTCTGATTTTAGAATTGTTTGAAAGTTGAGCGAGTTTAAGACCTTTTAGCACTCCTGTGACTAATGCACTAGTCCAAAACGCTTGACAAAATCAGTACAAAGCAATCTTAAAGAGAAGAATCATGGCTATATTCTATCTAATTACCTACAATTACAATTAGCATTTGACCAATTTGTCCAAATTTTATTCTGTATCTACTTCCTCAGCCAGAAATAAGAGAAGGACATTCAATGACAAGTCTATTTGTTTAATAACTACCCTGCACTTTACAATGGAGAGCTTTTGAATACCAAAAAATAAAAAACCGGGGATGGGGCTCCAGAAAGACACTGTACTGAAGCCTAAGACTGCTACTGTTAAAACATGTAAACACTTCTGTTTAGATTACTACTACTAAACATTTATAAAATCCAGACACTATAAACAATATGCAGCTGACAAGTATGCATCACTTTTCTGAATATATATTTATACTATGCAGAAATGCTATGCAATGGGGATGCTTCTCTATGTCAAGGCCTGGAAAGCTCGTGAAGATAGAGGGCAAAAAGGATGCAATGGCATTCTGTTTCATTTTTAAACAACCTACGTTCTCAAAAGAACTGTCTGTACATGTAGTAAAAATAAATAAATAAATAAAACCCTGTATGCAAGGCCCTGTTACGAAACAAAGTCCACAATGTACAGTGGCTCTCAAAAGTATTCACCACCCTTGGGCTTTTCCACATTTTATTGGGTTACAACATTGTATCAAAATGGATTTAAATTAGAAGTTTTTGCCACTGACCAACACAAAAAAAGTCCATAATGTCAAAGTGAAAAATAAAATCTACAAAATTGTTCTAAATTACAAATATAAAACAGAAAATACTTGATTGCATAAATATTTACTACCTTTGCTGTGACACACCTAAATAAGCTCTGGTGCAACCAACTGTCTTTAGAAGTCACATAATTAGTTGAATGGAGTCCACCTGTGCACAATTAAGGTGTTTCTGTTAAATACACCTGTCTCTGGGAGGTCCCACAGTTGGTTAGTTCATTTCCTAACAAAAACTACATCATGAAGCCGAAGGAACATTTAAAGCAAATTCGGAATAAGGTTCTTCAAAAGCACCAAATCAGGGGTAGGATATAAGAACATTTCCAAGGCACTGAATATCCCCTAAAGCACAGTAAAGACCATTAAGAAATGGAGAGAATATGGCACAACCGTGAATGTCTAGAACAGGAGTTACAGTCTTCCACTGCTGACCTAGGAGACACTGTGCATACGGCAACAATAGCCCGGGTGCTTCACAAAACTGGCCTTTATGGGAGAGTGGCAAAAAGAAAGCCATTGTTGAAAAGCTCATATCAAATCTCGACTAGAGTTTGCCAGAACGCAATTCTATGGTTCGAGACCAAAATAGAGCTTTTTGACCTCAATGCCAAGCGCTATGTTTGGTGCAAGCCTAACGCCGCACATCCCAAGAACACCATCCCTACCGTGAAGCCTGGTGGTGGCAGCATCATGCTATGGGGATGCTTCTCCACATCAAGGCCTGGAAAGCTCGTGAAGATAGAGGGCAAGAAGGATGCGGCAAAGTACAGAGAAATCCTAGAGTAAAACCTGCTGAAGTCTGCAAGAGACCTGGGACTTGGGAGAAGATTCATCTTCCAGCAGGACAATGACCCCAAACATACAGCCAAAGCCACACAGGAGTGGCTTAAAAACAAAAAGGTCAATGTCCTGGAGTGGCCCAGTCAAAGCCCAGATCTCAATCCAACTGAGAATGTGGAAAGAGTTGAAAATTGCTCTTCAAACAGTCCCCATCCAACTTGAGAGCTGGAGCAATTTTGCAAAGAATGTGCAAAGCTGGTAGAGGCTTATCCACATACTCATGGCTGTAATTGCTGCCAAAGGTGCCTCTACCAAATATTGACAAGGGGGTGAATACTTATGCAATCAATTATTTTCTGTTTTGTATTTGTAATTTAGAACAAAAACTCAAAATTAAATCCATTTTGATTCCACGTTGTAACACAATAAAATGTGGAAAAGTCCAAGGGAGGCTGAATACTTTTGAGGGCCACTGCATGAGCAGACACGACTTCCTGCCAAATTAATACTCAGGTTGGCTTGTGGAGTGTAAACTGCCTTGCTGTTTATCATGATGTAGTGTCAAAGACTGGTATTTATTTTTTCATCTCTATTTGTAAAAAAGACACTGTATAGGAAAACTGTAGATGTAGTTCAATTACTGTAATTTTCAAATGTCAATACAGTATAATAACGTGATCTACTCCATTGTTTTAATTGGGTGATCTACTGTTTGTGATTAGTACCAGGTCCGTGTGGTTAAATTAAATTGAGGTTGATTTGAAATTTGATTGGTTTCCACACAGCGTTTTGTAGTTGTGTGATCCCACTGAAGTGTATTGAAATACCACTCTCCCTAGACGACTCCTCCCAACTCTCTGTAGACTCTAATATCAATACTAATTAAACAGATTTTACTATTTCTGGGGTTTTGCTGTGAAAATTAAATGTGCTTTAAATCCTCCACGTCCTTATTTTCTCATTTAAATGTGGAATGAAGGAGGAGAATAAGTGACTGTATTGACATTAATACAATTACTAACAGTGCTTGTAATCGTGTATCCATCTTAAAAGTATATATTTCAACTTTATCGTGGTCTGAATGCCATGCCCAGGATTGGTGGAGGGCGTGGTTTAATGCAAAAAGAAATAGGAGTGCATCCCTGAGCGCAGTTGTGCGAGTGATTGTCAGAGGCTGTCTGAGCGAGAGCGAGCAAGAAATAGACTGGAATTTAGCACAGAGAGGTTTTTATTATTTTGTTTTGGCATGATCCTTAATTTATTTGCCCTGTGCTAATAAACTGCTGAATTAAAGCAAAAAGCTACTGCCCGTGTGGAGCCTGCTTTCATTTTACACGTGACGTTACAGTATTATTTTAGAAAAACCATATTTTTCTGAACATTGTATTGTTCATTAATGGGAGGGGGGAGTGCAGCAAAAATAAATAAAAAATCTCTTAAAGGGGTTGGCACACAGTGTTCTACTTGCTAACACAGGTTGAGTGGTCCATGCTCTGAAGATTTCTGAAAAGCTGTTTGCTGTTTGGTTGTATTTAGAAGTCTCTGCCTTTGAAGACAGCTGTTGTTTTTACGTTATATCCTACAACTACACTTCCATATAGTGAAGGTAAGAACCTTTTTGAATTGATATCTCAAATATATTGATGCATTACTATAAGATATAGGAATTATGTTTTAGCTTTAGAAAGTGATATCTATTGGATGCTCTGGGATTCAGTGGTGGGAGTTTTTAGCTTTTTGCATGCATGGCCTAAGGGCAAAACATGTTAGTGTTAATGCTGTTATACATGTGAAGGCACTGGAACAGCCAGATTGCCTACAAGCTGGGATCCAAAGTACTTTGTAACCACTTGATACATTATTAAGCATTTAATAAACCGAAGGAGTACTACTACTGCTCCGATTCGTTAACTTCAAATTGAATGAGTCTGTGTAATTTTCTTGATTTATAAAAGTTGTCGGAATATATTGTAAGCCCAGTGCACGAAAATCCACTACAGGAGTCCAAAACATCTGTGTCCTCCTTAAAAATGTCTCCCCTGAGTTTAACAGCGTGCTCAGAGCAGACACACACATTTTATTATTTTACATATATATTACACACACACACTATATATATTATATATATATATATATATATATATATATATATATATATATATATATATATATATATATAATATATATACACACACACACACACACACACACACACACACACACGTCATCTGACAACACATTGTGTCATATTACACACACTTTAGCTCAAAGAGCCATCTGCCCAATGTTTGGTTGTTTTTTTTTTTTTTTTTAAAGGCCACTAAGTCTAAAGCAGTGCTTTTCTATAAAACAATATGAATGGTAAATGCAAAAATAATACCTCTGTTTGCCATTTGATGAAACATGATTAAATCTGTTAAACTCGCCAAATGAGTATTATGAACATTTAAGTTAGTGTTATTTCAAGTTCTAGCATGCTAATACAAGCCTGTTTGCTCAGTGCTAATGCATTTTGCCAGTGGAAATGAAACTGATCAGGTTTGCTCAGGACAAGGTTAAGTGCACACGCTAAATGTATCACACAGTAGTGGTGAAAACCACAGGATGCTGCAACAGCCACCCATTTACCCTGTAATAAACCCACAGATGTTTTCCTCATTGATGAAACACTGAGTCACGTCTTAACATTAACAAATCCAATAAAAATGCTGGGAGATCTGTTGTATTAACTTTAGAGCAGCAGTATTAAGATCTGCTGCCATTTCGATTTCCAAAATAGACTCCACTGTAGTTTACAGTTGGCTCACCTTGTAGAAACACTACTGCCTGTAGTTCAGATGGAGTCATGCAAGTGAATCCTATTCATGCAGAGTTGTGAGGGGCCCACATAGAACGATACATTGGCCTTGGTGCACCTGCAGGTTTTGGAAGCAAAACCAGCCAAGAACAGTTCCTTGTTGCACTTCAGTGACCCCTACTGGCCAGGCCATCCAACAAGTGCAGGTGGAGACTTCCTATGCTGGGCTTTGTCTCCAGGGTTCAGGGGCCCATTTCACAAAAGCGATTTGTGAGGAATCTGTGTCGCAGACCCCTTGCAGGTTGCAATTTGTGTTTCATAAAACTTTTGCAGGGCTGCGACGTTGCAGATTTGCACTAGAAAGCTGTGACTACAAGACAGCAATCGCAAGCAGCAATTTCCATCTCAGATCCTGTTTTATGATCATGTTGCTCATACTACCAGCCGTGAAACTACGCTTTATTGAACTGCTTTCTCAGGTAAAACATTGATGACAATATGAGCTTGTTTCTGTTTTATAACCACCCCCACCACCACCACACATAATATACTACAATAAGTTAAAAAACACATAAATGTGATACAATAAATAAAATGAACCAAACTCAAGTGACAAAAAAAGTGACAAGCTCCTCCTTCTCACTAGATAAAAATCTAAAGAAACCCCCAGATCCCCAAATAACAAAGCTTTGTTGCAGCAGCACCTGCATGTTATTACCTGCCCCACACGTTTAAATAGTGAGGCTAAATGCAGCTTGATTATCAGGCATGCCCCTAAACACGAATAAAAAAGTGTCACGGTAGAGAGTTCGCTTAGCTGGCTATATACGTTTCGTCCAAAAGACTAATTTTCAGTACATTTTCAGGAAAGTGAAACACAGATCAGTACACTCTTTAAATATGTTTGCTACACAGCGTTGAATTTTTTTTTTTTTCTACACAGCTGAAGGGCTTTCCTTATGTATGTATAGAATTTCAAAGTACATCCTGTCACTTTTCACAGCTTCAATAGTCAGTGTGGCATTTTGGTTTTCATCAACTTTAAAGCTTTTTCATCCCCCTTTTAATTTTGTTCTGTTCGCTAGATCTATCAATTTCTTTCTTCTTTCGGCTACTGTTCTTTGCGCCTGTCCAAGTGTTCACTGCAACAGTGATCGTTTGCAACTTTATTTCTTTGTCACAAACTTTCAGAACGGATGTGTTGACCAGCCCCACTTCAATAATTGTATCTTTTTGTTCTTAAAAGTTGCTTTCCCTTTGCAACCCTGCCATTGTGTATTTACCTAAATCAGTCACTGTGTCTTAAAATTGATTACCGAGTTAGTGATTGCACTCCGCAAGCGATGGCACTTTCAAAGTGCTTTATGAAACACACACAGCGCCGACCGCTGCGTCCTCATCGCAATCGCAGACTTATGAAAATGGGCCCCAGTAACTTGGTAACATCAGTTGCTAAGCTTTGGCTGATGAAAAGAGCAGCTAATCTTGAGACTGTGCAATTCGTATCACCAGATGCCCAGGACAACAAGATCTGCTGTTATACTTTGCCCGTGAAACAAGTATATATTTTTTTCCTATGTTGGTTCTGTTGCTAGAAAGACACTTGAGTATTTATATAGAGCCACATCCATTTCTGAAAATTGAATTGTGGTTAGGTCCCACCCCTATCACTTCTGACTGGCTATCTGTGGAAGAAGTGTACTTTACTGTTTAGAAGCATTTCACAAACTACCTGGCAAAAAAAAAAAAAAGTTAGCGATTTTAGTATTGCTAACCTCGTTTGCCATATTTACTTTTTTTTTTTAGATGGAAAATGCTATACTAAATACACTTTTTTTTTACTAGATTTGAACAGAAGTGATATTTGTTATCTATTGGACATGCACAAGCCATCAATTTGTGCATATTAAAACATGAAGATTAACATATGTTTATAATGATAGAAACAAAATGCTTATATCTGTACAATAGTTTATTATATTAAATACAATAGAGATTGTAAATCTCATGGCAGTCTTTATGTGTTCATTCATGTATGTATTTCAGTGAGAGCAGTGCAGGGAAAGAATGCTGTCCTCAAAAAAAAAAAAAAAAAAAACTGGCATGAAACCAGTGTAATAATCCAGCACCTCTGCACTTAAGTATTTGTATCACGCCTTTCTTCTTAAAGGTGTACAGCGTCTACAAATGAACCCCCAATCTCTCAAGCACCTGGGTACATATTGTTACAATATCACAACCAAATGATTACGCCTGCTTTTTTTTGGTGCACTTGTATAGCCGTTATGTACTATATATCACCTTACAGCACAATAACATGACAAAAAATTGACTGAAGGATAATACCCGAAAATAACCTTAACTTTTTTTTTTTTTTTTTTTTTTTAAATAAAAGTAGCTGGCGCAAATATAGCATTGTGGTGGGTTGAGCCGATCGCCAGTTTATTTTGACCCCGTGCACTCACGGTCACTATTTTTGCTTTGAAAATAACTGGTTATTTTTTTAGCAGTCATTTGACGTTTTAGCCTCTCAAAGTGCTCAACACAGAAAACCCGCCCCTTCAACTCTGATTGGTTAATGTTGTGTCAAGACGTAAAAGCAGTCGTCATTCAAGTTTTTTTTTTTTTTTTTATTATTTTTTTATTTTTTTTTAACCCAGCAACGAGCAATTGATCTAGTCTGCTAGAAGCAAAATCAATCTTTATTGTTAAAGGCACAGTGGCATCTGCACGATGGCTGGATCAGGTTTTTTTCACCCGGGTGGCCACAGCCACTTTGCCAGGCAGCCCGTCCAGCTGAAAAGGCCTGGGGAGAACCCTGTGAAGCTAACAATTCACAAAAAAAACTTTCTAAAAACGGTTTTAATCAAAGAGCTTTCAGAAAAAAAGGGTACAAATTGGCACAATATAAAAGAAACAAACTAGGAGCATTGTAAATAAAAAATTTTAAAAAAATCTAACTGTAGTTAATAGTTTTTCTTTTCAACACAAGCTGAACTATAACATTTCAAAATAGATTTAATGTTTTCATTAATAAACAATGTAAATAAAAGCCTACATGTGTTGATGGAACATAGTAATACCTCCCTGAGAACTGAGAAAAAAATGCAGCAGCTGGACAGTAATGTATGGTGGCTGAGAGGTGCAAAAATAGTTTTCATGCGTTCCCATGAGGTGTGTTTCTTGAAGCCTCTTGTCATACAAACATTGTGCTATTTCAATGTAATTATTAATATATACCTATATATTTTGTTTGTTTAAACTGATTTTGTGGTAATGTCCTCAGGTGCCTAGTTGTTTTTTTTTTCTCTGAATTCCGCGATTCTGTCCACGTTCTACGCAACGCGGATTTCATAGGGCCCTAATTCTCTCCAACAGCAACTGTCACAGCACTGTAAAAACATTAAGCAAATACTATTTTTTTTCCTCTCTTGTCAGGACAACCTTAAAAGCACGGTTTCACCAGTTCTTCAGATAAGATAAGCTTACTGGCTCACCTTCAGATGTGGTCAGTAATGGTACAGTGTAAAGAATTGAATAAGGTTTGGCATCTTTGCTGGCAGTGTGCCCTTTGAGAAATTCTCCCCTTGCATGTATAGTTTGTAAACTCCCTTACTAAACAAAAATGACAGCAGAGATTGTTGGACTAAGCGGTGGAGAAAAAAAACACTCCAGCATACTAGAAAATGTAAGACACCATATTCTTGACCACCCTGCTTTGTGCATGTCACTTCTGGTGGGAAATGCTCACCTGTGCCTTTGAGACCATGCTCGAAACTTCTGAATAACAATGATGAGATTAGCTATTTGATAGCCTAGCACACAAGCTTCATGCATCCTTTTGTATTCTCAATTTCCATATGTACAGGTTAGAATCAAGCAAGACTACAAAATCCATGTTTAAAAGCAAGAACTGGAAGTATGACAAGAATAAAAATAGCCTATTTCATGCATCCCTTACACAGACCTTACAGTCATTTTCTTTCATTCCATGTTTTTGTTGTGCTTCCCTTGCATTATTCAAGCATAATCTTGACATTTTTTGTACATGACATCCTTCCTTATTCTTGGGTTATCCTTGCATTGTTTTGCTTTAAAACTTGCATTTACGGTCCTGCAAGTTGCTTGACCATAGCAGGATTATTTCCTTTTTGATACTGTGCTAGTGTATTCTGGGCTTGTAATGGTGACTCATTTCCTCAAGTCTTACTCACACTTACAACAGTGGGTAAATGTGGGCACTAAATTAACTTATCATGGGGTTTGTCTCTTACCTGCTGCTTTCATATTCTTTGCTGTCTTTGTCCTTTTCCTGGTTCTGTTCTCCAGCTCCCTGATGTTTCTGTACAATTCGCATCCCACCTGCTTTTACTAAGAGGTAAATAAAACATAGCATCAAAGCCCATCAGAAAGGCTACCAATACTTTATTTTACAGTACCATAGTCCAGTATTAGGACAATCTACTGTAGGGCAAAAACCAGCGGTCTTAAATTGTAGTGATTCACATGATTTCAGGATAAATTCAGCAGTTCCCTCTGCTGTGTACTGCATTTCAAAAGAACTCCGGAACAAAGTTGTGAAAGGCACAGATCAGTATTTAAAAAAAAAAAAAAAACACACACACACATCTCAAAGGCCTTGAATACCCCTTGGAGCACGGTCAAGATGATCATTATCCAAAGAACACCATCCCTACTGTGAAGCATGGTGGTGGCAGCATCATGTTATGGGGATGTTTCTCATCGGCAGGGACTGGGGCACTTGTCAGGATAGAAGGGAAAACGAATGGAGCAAAGTACAGAAGTCCTTGAAGAAAACCTGCTGCCCTCTGCAAGGAAGCTGAAACTGGGCCAGAAGTTCACCTTTCAGCATGACAATGACCCAAAGCACAGCCAAAGATCCACTAGAATGGCTGAGGAACAAAAAGGTAAATGTCCTTCAGTGGCCTAGTCAGAGCCCTGACCTATATCCAATCAAAAATTTGTGGCATGACTTGATTGCTGTCCAACACTGTCCATCAATGTTGGAGACTTATCCAATTATGATCTTTCAGTTTTGTATTTAATATATAATCTTTCTCAAAATATTTTATTGTGAAAGGGGGTGTAGACTTTCTATAGGCACTAATATATAATTTATATTATTTCTAAGCATGTTACAATGTACAACTATAATAATTCAAGGGACCTATGATTTTAACTGACAACTCAAATGCTTGCAGCTCGAACTCCAATTATATTATTGCACGAGAAGCAATTTCAAATAAGCCTTCTTTCGCGTGAACAGCAAAATGTCAGGCTCAAAGTGGGTGTAAACTGAGCATATATTTACAAAACCTATTGTGCTACTTTGATAACACGTGAAAATCTACACCCCGCCCTACGTATACTTTCCTGAACTTTACTTACACTGACATACAAAATGCCCCGCACTGAAATCAAGTTTCATTTTAATAGTTTGATCTTAATTATCTGAAATGACACAACTTTAAAATTAGTGTATTTTTAAACTGCAGACTTGCAAAATGTGCCACATTTAATTCATGTGAAGCCATTTTAAAAGCATAAAAAAGCAATTACTAGTTAAGTTTTGCTACTAGATTCTGCAAAAGTATGAACATTTAGGAGTAACGCACCGATATATTCGTAACAAGTCAATAGCCAGTAACACAGCCAATACAAACAATACATCAATATGTATACCGAGTATAAAATTTAAAAAAGCCACACACACACACACAACAGATGAAACAGGCAATACCAGCAGGGAGGTGGCCAGCTTTTGTTTCCGTTTTCTCTTTTGGTGGCGAGGACATGTTTAGTTGAATGTTTTCCTTCAGATCTCCCTTTTGCTATACTTGTGCTGACTTTGTCTTCTGAATAGCCACGATCAGTCAACGTGGCTTTTTTCGAGCTTTCTGTTTGGCAACAGTCCTAACGTGATGACGTCAGAAAGACACGACAGCTTCTTGTGAACAAGATATATGCAACTCGTATTCTGTGTATTACAGTAAATACTGTAATTCTGGTAAAATATTTTCTTTGTTATTTAATTGACATCATTTGCTATATATGCATCCTGAACCATTCGAAAAAAATAAATAAATACTGCAGTAATGGCATATTCTAGATTTAGAAGATTATACTTGACCTTTAACCCATATTTTAATTTGCAATCTGTAGTTGTGGTAAGTAGTAAGTGGTGCGCTGTGAGATTTTGGTACAGGTGCAATCAGTTGCAATGTGATGTGTTTTCTTATTGTCAAACAAGTACATTTGCCACTAATTATACATTATTTTGCAAACCATTAATTATTAATTTTTTTGTACTCTTAAACTGGAAACACACAATCAGTTTATCTAACAAGAAAAAACAATTCACAACAAATAAGACAAAATGAGAAATCCACAGCAAAGTTGCAGAAGTAAAAAAAAGTACAAGACCCAATGTATTGCATATGATAAATATTTGCATACTATTTTCTTAAAAAATGGTGGAAAAATACAGGACAGGATGATAAATTCAATTAAAAAAAGATGAAAAAGACTGACAACAGCATAAAGCACCAGATTTGAATGGACACTTACCGTGCTTTCTAAGCAGAAGTGGTTTAGAAGTAGTTTAGCCATGCACAAGCAAGCGCAGTCTTCTGCGTACCACTTTTTACCCGTGTACCTGAAAATGTCGAATAGTGTCACTGTGGCAAGATAGCTGGTGTGGTGATGTCAGGCCAGGAAATGCAGGACAAAGCCACAGGTGACGACAAGCAGGAAACTCCAGGCAGTGTTGTGCAGGCCTCCCCAGGCAGGACACAGAGTGGTGAGTGAATGCTATGTTGCGGCAGTTTATTATAAATAAAAGATTTAAACACAACACGTCTTGTTGGCTAAAACATCCGGACAAATAACACTAACACACAGCAAGTACCATGCTGAGCTGTTTTTAATATGAGTAGCAATTGTTGTTAATTTTATTTTTTATTTTTTCTCCTCCTCTCTCCCATTCTTTCGCCCTGAACACACCAGCCCTAAGTGAGTGATTCGTGTCTCTATAAATACCTGTGCCGAGACTCAATTGCTTATTAATCATTCACTTGAATCCCTGCATGTGAACTAATTTCTGCAATCTTCATGCCCAAATACAAATACGCACTTTACTCTGCACATGAAGTGATCCCCGTGCCTAAATGCAAATATACATTTTAAATCACCTATGCTATGTAACCCACACTTCGTGCACCAGTACACACATACAGATAAACATACAATATGCACAGGGGCAGAGCATCCCGCCACAATCACCTGGCAGTATTTGGCATTATTAGTCAATACAGTCTCCCTGCCAAAGTGTCGCCAGCACAATTGTGTCTCATTGAAGATTACAACTAAGTAACATTGTCATTTTTTTGTGCTGCGTTCTTTGTTTTTGGATATCAAATGTAGCAATCTGTGCATGTGTGTTTATGAACTGTATTCCCTGCTGTGTGTGTTTCTCCCTCCCAGCTGTATTCTGCCATTGATTGTTTACCTTATGTGCATGTATTACCATACTATGTGACCTTCTGTTTGTCTGCCCTGGTCTGTTCCCATTGGTTGTTATCTGTGCATCCTCATTGGTTGTCCTGATTACTTGAATCACCTACGATTTGCTGACGACATCCTCATATTTACAACATACCCAGAAGAATTACAAACAAGAATACAAGAACTACATAAGGCTGAGCCTTGTACACAAGTCTACACAGCTGGGCCAGTTGCTCCGGGCAAAGCCCCTCACAGTTCTGACGCTAGACTGTGGTCACCGTGGCAATAGCAGGGTCCTCTGTTGGAGCTGGCGTTTGGGAATAGGTCATGTGTGTGGGGATTTCAATCTTTGGGATGGCCACGGCCTCGTGAAGGGAGGTCGATGACTTGGGAGCTGAACGAAGACGAGAGGGGGGAGGGGATCGATGTTTCTGAGCTCGCCTGGGCCAGGGGAGGGCTGAGTTCCCCCATTCCAGCAGCCCCATCCGGGTGTTGCCATTGTTCCTAAGCAGGGCCCCAGTCCCTCAGACAAGAGGAGCGGAGGTCTCAGGCTGCAAGCCTCGGCAGTGGCGGATGGCTGCCTTTTTCAGCAGCGACGGGGCGGTGGCCGAGGTTGCCGACTCCAGTTGTTGAGCGCACTAGGGAGGGCTGAGGTCCAACATGTGTGTGGATGGGATTGCTGTTCAGATTTAAGCCACCTGCAGCGTTGGGCCCGTCGAGAGGATGGTGACGCCAGTGCACGATGGGACTGGCAGCCTGATGCGTGGTGGAGTCTGAGGAGGGCTGAGGACCCGGTCTCAATTATCCACCTGTGTAGTGCAGGAAGTGCAGGCCCAGTATGCAGGGGTCCTGGACAGCCACCACCCAGACATTTTACATCCAGCTACTTCAATTGTGAGGTTGCTCTTTCCTTGCATCAGTGCTAGCTCTCTTGTCACAGTGCATAATTGTACAGTGGTGGGTTCCAGCAGGACCCTAGCTGGGAGCACTTCGAGACAGACGTCACTGTTGAACCGGTGTCTACTGCGGCTGGTGTGTCAGGTGTGGCGGTGCAGCCTCTGCAGCAGGACAGTGGCGTTGTAGGTGGCCGGGTGAGTGGGGAATAGGTACCCAGGCTGGGTGATTGCTGCGATCGGCGCGGGGCCCATGTCTGGTCTTAACTCTATGCTCCAAACACACACTCAGCTCTGCTAACAGTATCCCGTAACTACTACAGCAATTCAGGGTGATTGTTTGTAAACAAGGCAAGGCCTCTTGGCTTAAACAGGCTATCAGATTGCTGGCTTTTTCCCTATTGGTCCATCCATTTATTATTGCCATTATTTCTAATTGTTTTAGAAAGTCTTGCCAGTCGGCCTTACTGTCATACTGTAGTTGGCTGTGGTAGACCCCTTTGTTTTATTTCCTGCCGTGCCGAGCGTGTGTCTGGTGGTGACGTCGCTTCCTGGTTGACGCGCACTTGTGCTCCTGCCATCTCTGTGCGTGACAATGTTCCCGCCGCTTGCAAGGCAGTCTGCCATCCTGCCAGCTCCACCATCTTGTCCCCTCTCTTCACTTTGACCTGTGGACTCTCACCTCTTTCTCGCCCTGCAACGTCTCCTTCCTACACAATGCCCGTCCTCAAGTCACTCCAGACCCTCAGTTCAGCTACCAGCTCATCTAGTTTCCTCTCAGCAGCGTCACGTCCTCCATTTTTTCGCTGTTCTTGCTTCACTCCATGGCAGGCGCTGCATGATCCCACTTCAACACCAATGTAACGTTCCATTGTTTTTGAGTAAAGCAGAACTAGGGAGACCAGGTGGGATTCCAAATTTGACCAGTTTATTTTTAAGCAAACTGATGGAAAACAGCGAATCTCTGTATACTTTCTCGGCAGTTGTTGTCTCACTCTCCCTCACATTCTGCAATCTTCTTTTCTATCATACACTCTTGCTGTCTCTCTTCCACACCACAGACTCATTTTAGGATTCTTTTTACTGGTTCACAGCTAAGGTCCTTTCTCTCAGCCTCTCTCTCTGTCCCTCACAGTCTCACAGCAAGCACTCAAGTTAAAGTCTGTGCTCGTTCCTCTATATATAGCCTCAGGGGGGCCCCACCCATCACCCGAATCAACCAGTCTCATCCATTCCCCACGACCCTCTGGCTCCCGACATTTCTGGAGAGTAGCAAAGAATGATTCCGACTGGTGCATCCCTTGGCAGCAGGCGACAACCCCCCTCCCTTAATCTAATGGTGTGCACCGTACCCTCACAATACATTGTAATACTAAACAAGACAAACAAATGTCCAGCATGATGACATCACTGTTACACATTATCAAAGTCATTGTTTATTACAATATTCCATTTACTCTTGTTGTATTATCCGGTAGCACGCGGGCACAGTATCGTTGTGTTTCATCATTCTTGTTTACACTATTCGCAGTCTCATACTTGTTTTCTCCTGTGTTATACCACATTTTACTAATTTACTTGTACTGTTATTCAGAGTTATATAATCTTAGTTGCACAAGTTTTAAATACAGACTGACCTTGTAAAACAAAAACAACTAAAACATTTGGAGTGTAAATATCACACTATACCCGCAGTTGTTCATTCCAGTAGTGTCTTTGGAGTAACAGAATCTTACTGGCTGCAAAGCATGACAATCTGTTGAGAAGGCTGGTTACTGACCAGAATTAAGGCCTTGAAGGGGTGGAAACATTTCACTCTGAAGGTGAAATAACAAAGAAAGACTTTCCTGAATGCAAGGTTTACTTAACCAAGTGTAGCTCTAGATATCATGGTTTAAAAAGAAAATACATGTTTCCTTAAATATGGGTTTCTTTGAGAATTGCACATTTGAGATCTGTATAGTTAATGGATGTGCACGACGTGGGAAATGTATGGAGAATTATTTCGTTAGCTACCAGCACTTTTAATTAAAAGTGCCTATTTTTAGGATAAAAGCCTATAGTAAAGCCACCATTGTTGTGGTTAATGATGTAAGTTTCTTTATCCAAAGTCTAGAGCTGTGAATATCATACAGAACTTTATTTATTCCTTCAAAACAGACTTAAAAACTACAGATGAACCAGTTGATATCATCCCGCTTAATATCATAAACCGTTTATTATCACGGTTTTAAAAAAACCACTCGCCAACCATCATAGGTGCTTTGAGAAATTACCTCTCTTAATATCATCTCACAAACCTTTGCACGTTTTGCGCAGCCTTTCAAAAGCTGCCTGACCGGGCTTTACTAAGTAACCACAGGATGTAATTCATTTGCAACGCTGATAAACTGAGATTTTGTGCAGCCTGTCAAAGTGCTGCGTGGGCGGTCTTTACGGGGTACAGGTCAGTTACAAAACACAATGTCACCAAACGTTTCTTCTTTAACACAGTCTTATACAAACGCACACAAAAAAAAAACAAGTGCAGCGCCTAATTGATAGCTCATCAGTCGACAATTGATTCCCTTTTTTTGACACAAACGGTTTTGTTCCAGTTTGATACAAAATGTAGTATACTATATGCATGTGTTTACGTAAAGAATGGTTACGTGTACAGTATTAAAACACAGCTCTTTAATCCACCGTTAGTTTTCTTTCTTTTTTTCTTGCACTCGTGCTGTGCTGTCATAGGCAAACGTGAAACGTTTATGTCATGACCGGCTTTATATCAATAACTATGCCTCCACGTCAATCATGATATTACTGGTTCACTTAAAAAGTAGGTGACAAGAGACCTACTGTACATAGTCTCCTGGTGGAACTGGACTTTGACGCAACAGTAAACGCATGTTGACTGGTACAGAGACCAGATGTTTTGATGCAGGTCAATTAAAATTGGGATTTTCTCGAAAGAGAAACATTATTTGATTGAATGACATGTTCTTTTATACAGATTAGTGCATTATGTCTAGACGTGGACATCCCCAGCTGGCTCGATTTTGATGTCTGGGTTACACATTATCTGATGTCTCTTACATGTTCAGTTTTTTTTTTTTTTTTTTTTTTTAATTGACGTTTCCAGATTGGTTTTACGTTTTTTGCAGTAGAACTCAATTATCTGTTTTATCCCCCATAAACACTGTGTGAATCATATTATTTTGCTCTGGTTAAAGGGATTATTTCGCACCAGCTCTGTGATCAAACTGTATGGCTCTTACAGGAAAAAAGTTAGCATAAGTAAGGCTTTTTTTTTTTTTAATTAATCAGTTTTAATTGCTAAATTGGAAAGGATTAAAAATCAGTGCAAGTTGCACATTTTCTAATATTTTATATAAACGTTTAGGACATTGTGGGTGTATATATTCATAAAGCAGTAGACAGTTCTAGTATGGCATGAAATAAGTACAAGGCCTATATAAATTATAAAACTTTAAAGACTTCAAATTATAACTTATGTTATATTGAAATTACATGACTGCTATTAAACTTCAGTGATTGTATTTAAAGTACCCAGTAAGATGTAAAAACTTTGAAGGGGATTGTACTGGACTATGAATTATAAAACAGTAGCAAAACTAAAGAAACTTCTGAAAGACAACATTTGAAAGACTCTCTCTATTGTTCTAAATGCAAAAGTAATTTTTGAAGGTTATGTATTTATTAATTTTTCTGTCTGGCTGCTACACACCAGATGAGATGTGACAGATTGGGAAAATTGCCAGATAAAACTAAAAGATCTAAAAAAAAAAAAAAAAAAAAATGCTATTGACAGAACTATGAGCAAGACATATTCGTCAACATGATGTAGAAATTCTGAGTGTCTTCACTGACGGTATTTCAACATTATGGCAATAAATCATACATACCAGGCTTATCCAGTGACTTCAAAATGGACTCCCATAAATCATTTATCATCTCTGTGTCTTTATAATTGCGATGATGTTTGTCATTAAGCTCTGGGTATTGTTCCACAGCAAGTATTCATTTTTCTTCCGTCATTTTGGGTACTGCTACACCATGGTGGACACCATGCATTGAAGTTCTTCTCTGATTGCTCAATTCCCTAGTTGTCATGTGACAAAATCGCAAAAAATACTATTCAGTCCTGTTCACCCATGCATCACCTGTGGTGTGAAAGATAGGTAAAAAGTATAAGATCTATTAAGTTTGTCTCATCGCTGCACAGTTTTGCTTGTCACATTGCATCTGAGTAGTGATCTTTACTCTTCAATTTTCTAATATGTTCTTATTAGGGCTGTCAATTAATCACAGTTCACGCGTACATTTTTGGGGAGATTAATTTTTTTTAACACACATTAATCGCACTCCTGTCTTGTTCCTCTTAACATACCATCATTTATTTCTTGTGGCATCATTTTAGTGCATGCTAGGACTGAATGAGTGTCGTCATCGTTTGAATAATAGTCATGGAACTGCATTATGTAGCAAAGCACTCAAACAATATCACAGAAGTGCTTCTAGTCTGCTGTACCACCTGCATGATAAACATGCTTTCACTTCTCAAAATACACTTACTAGTAGTTTTTCTATTACAGACAACAACAATACAACAAATGAAACCTGTCAGTTTTAACGGATTCTCAATTATGTTAATGTGTAGACAACAACCTTTATTTTCTATAGTACCTTTCCTAACAAGTCATCCCAAAGTGCTGCACATTAAAGTACAAATTCATTTAAAAAGTAAAAAATAAATGTAACAAGAAAAACAATCCAACACAAAAATTTGAGTTTATATGCTAGTCTAGTGAGCAAAATGAAAAAGAAATTGATGGAAATACATCTGGCTTTGTGTGTTTTGATCAAGTAAAGTTATGTGCTAACCATTTATTAAAGGTTGTGACATCATTACGTACAACTGTTTGTTCGCTACAATCCAGCTTGATGGAAAAACGTTTTTGTGTGATAAGATTTGCATACATGTTTGTGTGAAATTTTACAGTCTTGCTAGAAATTTGTTTGACTTAGTTATGTTAAGTGCCTTAACAGAACATAGCTACTGAGACTCAATTAGGATTCAGGTGTGTACAGCATTGTCACAAAGACGGCTGGAGTGAGCAACGTCGGACCAGAAACAGGAAATAAACAACAGAGAGGTCGAGTTGGGTGGAGATGAGCGATTGGTACCGCTCAGCATTTAATAATTTAAACAAGCAGAAAATAAAAGGTTGAAAGACAAACAAAATACAGGACACAGCACTCGTCGCCAAAACAAAAAGACAAACAAAACAGACTACACGGACAAAACACGGTGAGCTTCTATTTAACTATTATTATTATTACAACCTCCATCTCCAATCCCGTTCTCCACTTGCCTAACACACAACCCCGAGTGAGTGAAAACATGCAGTTTTTATGCAACTGTACTGAGACTCGATTGGTAATATCATTCAATTGGAGTCTCGGTACAACTGCACGGGAATTAATAAAAGTGCAGTTCCCCCGTGCTCACATAGTATTTTACTTGCAGGTGAAGTGCTGTGCAATCCAAGTCCCTAAATACAAAATATACATTTTAAACACTTGTACTCACAACCCATATTTATATCCTGTGTATTTTATACATAAACACCAACATTAAACACACTACATACAACAGAAAACACTTATAAACATAAATAAAAATGTAACGCCTTACCCAAAATAACTTTTAAAGATGAAGGTTTACAAGGAAAACTCTTCAAAGTGAGGTAAAATCTAAGCTTCTGTCAGAGTAATACAAATTAGTGGCACTGGTCCTCTATTAGTTGAAGCAGTTTTTCAGAACTTGAAAACCAAGCATGAGAGCAACTTGTTCCCATTCTTATCTCAAACTCTTTGCTCATTACGGATTCCCTGTTTATCTGGCTAGCTGTTGTATGGACGTTTTACATTAATTAGTACGCCAACTCCGAGTAATGACTGCCAGGAGACTGTCTTTCATTTTGAGCTCCTCATGTTCAAACAGTGATTACAGATTTAAATGAATTTAATGAAATTGGCTTTTTATCAAGTAATAGAGAGCAATGGGAAACACGTTTTTGCAAAACAGGTCAATAAAGTCTGCACCTGATACCAAGCTATTACCCATTTCCAGTACCAGGTCATTATATTCCCTGGTAATTGCAGTTGAGATGGTGCTGTGCCCCTCTAAATCCAGACTGCTCCTCACAAGACAGGTTGTTATCTTTTAGACAGGCATATCATTTACTCTGAAGATTCCACTCCAGGGCCTTCAGTGATGTGTATTAAAGACATTAGTTGGTAGCAGTTGTGGTCTGTAGGACCCAGTCATTATGGACGAGCACACTCTCAGAACAAATGTTTATATATAGAACCTTTTAAGGTTATTTGGAACGCTTCATATTTGGAACCACAAAAAAGTTATATTTAGAACCATTTTAAAGGGTTAATTTGAAAGAACACTAAAAGGTTCATTATAGTGGATCATTATAGTACCCCTGCCAAGGGCTCTATCACAAGGGCTTTTTATAGAACCCTTTTGGGGGCTGGGAAGCCACGTGAAAATTCCAAGAATGAGTTTAATTGATTTCCAAGCCCCAGACCCTGTATACAAAAAGACTTCTCTTTAATTTACTAGTGGCTGCCAACCAGGGAGGATGCATGAAAAAGACACTGTCCGAGCTACACTGTTCAAAAAGCTGCTGAAAAGAGCTGTCCGAGTGCTGAAACTGGACAAAGAGCGTGTAACTACAGGCAGACGCTCACCTGTGACCCGGACGTGAAACTCTGCGACTTTGTTTTTGTTAACCTCTTTTGTTTTCGTATAGCAGTTTTTATTTGTGTTCTTCTTTGCACCTACCTACTGGTTTTCCCCTGCAAGCCCAGTCAAATAAAACCACCTACGAGGTGTTCACTAATAAAGACCTTGTTGCCTTTACTTCTACACCCACTGTGACAGGAACGTATGGCTTTACTTAAGTGATAACTGGTTAGTCTCAAAGTAGCACACAATTTGATTTATTTATTTATTTATTTAAATCACTTGCTCTTTGAGACATCTATGAGTAACTGTGAGGTCTTGAACACAAATGTGTTATTTTATTATTGGTGAAATAAACGTTATAACTTTTTTCTAATTTCTCCTTGTAAGCTATTGCTTTAGTACAAAATGTGGAATTAGACCAGTATTATTGTGGGTGTGCCAATCTGTAATAAAGGAGTTTCAATATCTAAATTAATTTGATATCAGTTATTGCCTTAGTAACTCACAATGTAATTCATACTGAAATCTGTAGAATATTTGACAGTTGCAGATGTCTTTAATACCTGACTCTGCAGCAGTGACAGAGGACTAGCCAGTGCAACTGAACAGGTCCCCACATGTTCATGGAGCGCCAAAGGGGTCCAAAAGTGTTAGATTTTAACATTGATAGTATCCTTCATATTAATATTTGCAGTCCCAACCTTCATTTGTCTATCATTGTAACTACCAGTGTCAGTTGTTGCTACAATTTATTAAAGTTTAAATATATTGTATAGGTTATAAGGATTTGATCAAACCTAAATGTGATCTTTTGCACAAAAGTCTCTTCTGGCTGGGGGGAGATTTTGAAAGACTGTTTTTAAGAAAGACCCCTCACTGATTCTCTAGCTTCAAAGAGACTCCAGCTGTGAGCAAGAGTTTCTTTTTATTGTTTTGAATAAATAAAACTGGTCTACTTAAGACAAGTAGTCATTAGATGGTACTTCAAAGGACTGGCTCACTTGTGTATTGAAGGACCCGGTGTCATGTGAGTTGGCTGTTTATTGATAAAGCAGGGTTGACCTGGGTAACATTGAAATAAACAAAAGCAATTTTACTTTTAAACGGAGTGGTCTGATTTTATTTTTGGATGTTAATTAAGCATTGATAAGATATAACACCTATTAAATTAGCTATATACAGAACATAAAAAATGATATTTTGAAGTAAGTTTATCTTGGTATTTTAATTTAAATTTATATTAACTGATAAATGGTATATAATATTTTCTTTTAAGATACTATAATTAATTTATATACTAACCTATGTGGGTTTTTTCATTTACCCTACATAATAAACGTTAAGTTAAAATATCCACCACACTAAGTGTGTTTTTTATCCTCCCTCATCTCTATGGGTACTGCTATTCTTATGTTTAAAAAATGCTGAATTCAAATGAGTTTCCTAACTTTTTGTTCTTCCCCCGCATTGTTTTATGTTTCGTCTGTGTCTCTTTTCGAACTCTGTAACCACTTGTGCTTTAGCCTGGAGGTCGCTCAGTATTGCAAAACAGTTTCTCACTGTCTTCTTGGAAGGTTTTGGGGTGCTGTTAAGCACAGTTTTTGCAGTTATATTCTGTGTGCTGCATGATTTATCCCGTAATTTAGGCGGAAGCTGTTAGCTGGGACTGCTGCTATAAACTAAAGCAAATTAACATGCTTGTATTTCTGATTGAAAAAAAGGTTTTCTATATCAGAAAATGTCTGCTAATTTCTGCTCAGAATTCTTCACCCATGTGAATTCTGCAGTGACTGACACATACATAAGTCTGGTATCCCATGCTTTCTAGGATTCTTATAGCATGTCAGCGTGCAAAAAAAGGAAAAAGACTTCAATGTAACATTCCTAGATTTAGCTAATGCATATAGTTCAGTGCCGCAAAAGCTTCTTTCTGCATTTGTTCTTCAGTGTACTCTGCTATAACAGGGTTAGCGAAAGCCTACTTTGAGGACTTGCAGTTTTTCAACTCCAGAGTTCACCACTACTTGGCAGTTTCTCAAAGTTGGAATCACGGCAAAGGCAAAGTAGTGAATAAGGTGTTTTGTATTGATGGGGAGACCATTCCATTCCAAGAGTCAGAAACGCCTGCAAAGAGTCTTGGGAGGTGTTACGATAGGGATTTGAAGAATAGTCCGAGTGGGAGAGACTGGAAGTCTATTTGTCCATACATTAAGAAATGGCTGAGAGTTCCATGATGCAGTAGCATTCTACAGTAAAGTGAAGCTGCAGCTTCCAGTCTCAGCTCTAACTGAGGAATTCAATTTTGCTACGGTTTGGCTGGAAATTACACTGATGGAATCATGTGATGAGTGTATAAGGGTTGTAGCACCTGTAGTGAGAAAGGCAGCAAAGGACGTGGTGGAAGATGCAAAGGCCGCCCTTCGTATCAGTGATATCATTGGGCATGTACAACAGGGAAGAGGAGGCCTTGGACTCAGTTCATCTCCCCAGAGATGGCACAAAGCAGCTCCAGCTGAAAGAAGGAAGTTGGTAGTTGCAAAAGTGCAAAAATAGGCAGATAGGATGAGGTGTGTCAAGGTGGTGTTCCAGGTTAAACAAGGAGATGAATGAGATGGGAGAATGTAGAACAGTATAAGATTGGCTGCCAAGACCTCTGGATAGTGTAAGATGAGGATCAGATTCCTAAGGAGGTCCACATATGATGTTCTTCCAGCACCACAGAATGTTAATGTGTGGGTAGGAGAGAACCTTGCATGTCCTAGGTGTTCATCACAGCTACCCTGATGTGCATTCTTACAGAATGTAAGGTTGCTCTGAGCAGGGTTGCTTCTCAAGGGAGTTGAACTGAGACCAAGGCATCATAACCAGGTGCTGCGATGCTTGGCATGAGCACTAGAAGAACAGCGTAATAAGATCAACAGCTTACCACCAATATCAGCAATAGTTAGGACCAGCACTCCAGATAATTACCCTCTAATTTTAACACAGAGGATAAAATGTATTTTCAGGGGGTAAAATGCAACATTACCTTGAAGTCGTGAGTAATCTCGATAAATGTTATAGTCACTAATGGTAATGGTTAGGCATTAAACTGCAATGTTACTTTGAACTATTGTACAACCACGCTATTTTATTAGCTCAGCGCATTTTTTTTGAGGTATCACACTGACTCTACAAATTAACTACGCTACTTATATTTTAATATTACAGTCTTAAACTCACTGAACATGTTTAAATTTCAATATAAAGCCATACAGATAAAAAATAAATAAATAAAGAAATGCATGAATACGTTATATAAAACAGTTTGTTTAATAATGTAGACACCTTTCTTTAGCGGGTGTCTCTGACTATGGTTCCAGCTGGATTTGTAGCTAGAATGGGGTGTATCCGCTTCAACCTGTGTTTACTGTGATTGGCTGCAAAGACAACAGGGCTAGCCAGAGATTGGATAATGTGTGTTGATTAAGTTTTTCTTGTGAACAGTTTCCTAGTAACTGAAGATATTCTGGGAGATGTAGTTGTTAATGGAAGTTTTAGGGCAGGCAGACAAGCTGTGCAGCAAAATTCATATGCATATTTTTACACATTCAATTTAAATTTTGTGCATATTTTGGATTTTTTAATGTGTAAAAACAGCAGGTATGCATCTTATCTGGACAGCTAATGACATGTCTTTGTCCAGGAAAGCAACCAACAGAAAAGGTTATTAGAACTAAGCTTTGCCTGGAACAATTAGAGGGCAGCGCTTTATTTTCCCACCTGAGATTGCTACAACTACCCTTCAACTTGACATTGCCATGGGGTCAGTCTCAGCATGCCTTGTGCTCTTGGTGGAGCTAACAGTGCCATGGGAGGATTCTGGTGAGGAGGCATATGAGAGGAAGAAACTGGTATGCTTTTTCAGCCACTGAAGTGGAACAGCATGGAAGGAGAGTCCAGGTTTAGCCTACAATAGCCTTTGAATGGTTAACGTAAAGTGCAGCGCGATCCAGGATTTGCATAAACTAGTAAGTATGCTAGAAATGGAGCTGGAAGAAGTGAGACAGCAACAGGATCTTGAGGAACTGGCACACCCACAATTCATGGAAGTCTGCATCACCCCTAACAGACTGAAAGCCACCAGGGAGATAGAAGGTCAGAACAGCTGGGTTCAGGTAGGCAGAAGCAGGGAAAAAAAGAAACTTCGTCAAACACAACCACCAGAAATCAAAACAACCAACAAATTTGAGTCACTTCAGAATTTTGATGAGCAATAGAATGAAAGGAACAACATCCAGGACCCTATTGACAGTGGTGACCAGACAGCATAAAGAAGGGAGGTCATGATTGTTGAGAACGTGGACAGGCTCCTAGAGCGAACAGGAGACGACCCGGTAGTAGTCGTCCACATCGGTACAAACAACATTGGAAGAGACAGACCAAAATCCCTGCAAAACAAATTCAGAAAGCTAGGAAGGAAATTAAAAGAGAAAACCAAAACTGTGGTATTTTCTGGTATACTACCGGCACCTTGCAAAGGACCATATAGACAGCTGGAAATAATTAATGAAAACACATGGCTGAAGACGTGGTGCACACGGGAAGGCTTCACCTATCTTGATCATTGGACCACATTCTACAATGAGGACTATCTGTATAGACGGGACGGATTGCACTTAAATAACAAGGGAACCAGTCTACTTGGAGAAAAGATCCTCGAGCAGGTTCAGAAGCATTTAAACTAGAAAGGAAGGGGGGAGAAATCAACAAAAAAACAGAAGGGAGACCGCATCAAAACAAGAACAACAACTCAGGTAAGACAACCATTAAATGTATTTATCTAAATGCTAGAAGTATCAGAAACAAAATTCTAGAACTTGAAGCTACTGCACTAACAAGTAACTATGATGTGATAGGTGTTACAGAAACTTGGTTGTCTGAGAGTGATGGGGACGAATATAATATTTGTGGGTATACACTGTATAGGAAAGACAGGCAGGACAGAAGAGGAGGAGGGGTAGCGCTATACATAAGAAACAGTCTTGAAGCCCAGGTGTTAAACCTGGACAAAGAAAACAAAGCCGAATCAATATGGGTCAGAATAACGGACAAAAATTCAAAGGGCATATGTGAGGCGTGTGAGTAAAAATGGATTTTCCAGACAGTGATTTACGTGTAAAAATTAAAATTTTATTTAATATTACATGGAAAAAAAAAGAAAAATAATAAAGAAGGATGTGAGGGAGGGAGTGCTGGAGTAATCAAAAATAAAGGAACGGAAGCCTCTTAGTCCTCTTCGCGCTCTGCTTAAATCCAAAAATAAAACAAAAAGGAATAAAAACAGAAAAGAGCCAAGTTAGTAAGGCCTCCGTTCGTGACACAGTCCAAACTCCCACGTACTTCCCTCCAGCCTTTTTTCCCCCGCCTCTATTCCTTAGGACCAACCCCGAACACAGTAGCACGTTCCCTTTAGTATGCAAACCCCGCCCCGGTAGTCAGTGGATCACCAATCCCAAACTGACAGGTATCCTTAATTTCACTTGACTCCAGTGGCTGGAATTTACATACTCGTACTTCCGCCCCTCACCAAGGTGCCGCCCCTCAAAAAGATGACTTTTGTCATGGTCACAAGACCTTGGTAAGGGAAGTCCCGAGTTGGTTTGATGCCTTCTACTGTTGGGAGGCTGAATTGCAGACTGAAACCCCTTTGACTCATCACAGCATAATAATAGAAGCATGCTATAGACCGCCAGATTCAGACAGTGAGCAAAATAATCTGTTATACAATGACATTAGAAATGCGTGTAGCAAAGGAGAAGCCATACTAATGGGGGATTTCAACTTCCCCCATATAAAATGGGAAAACCCGGTGGGTAGCAAGAAGGATGAAATTGAAATGGTGGAAATGACAAATGACTGCTTCCTAACACAGTTTGTCAAGGCACCGACTAGAGGGGAGGCATGCCTTGATTTAGTCTTTTCAAATAACGAAGACAGAATAACTAAAACAGAGGTCAGAGAACCACTGGCAAACTCAGACCACAACATGGTCTCATTTGAAGTGTTTTTTAAAACCCCAAAAGTAAAGACTAAAGCTAAGGTTTACAATTTTAGAAAAGCAAACTATGAAGGTATGAAACAGAGACTAACAGAAGTAGACTGGAGTAAAATAGAGAAAACACCCACAGAAGAAGGATGGTTGTTCTTCAAAAATGTAGTACTAGAGGCTCAAAACAATTACATCCCTAAAGTAGACAAATCTAAATGTAAAACTAAACTGCCAAAATGGTTTAATAGATCAATTAAAAAAAAAATTCAGCGAAAAAAGACACTTTACAGAGCATTAAAAAAGGACCAAAAAGAAAGTACGCAGAAAGAGTACACGGAACTGCAAACGCAAGTCAAAAAGGAAGTTAGAAAGGCCAAGAGAGAAATAGAAATGAACATTGCTAAGGGAGCTAAAACCAATTCCAAAATGTTTTTCCAATATTACAACAGCAAGAGAACATTCAAAGAGGAGATTAAATGTTTAAGAGATACAAATGGCAAAATCATAGATGAAGAAAAAAAATAGCAAATATATTAAATGATTACTTTTCACAAGTTTTTACAAAGGAAGATACTGACAACATGCCCCACATGTCATCCAGTTCCTATCCAGTTTTAAATAACTTTAGCATAACTGAGGCAGAAGTGTTAAAGGGACTAGGAGCTCTTAAAATAAACAAATCCCCTGGGCCGGATGAGATCCTCCCAGTAGTACTCAAAGAAATGAAAGAAGTAATTTACAAACCGCTAACCAAGATCATGCAGCAGTCTCTTGACACAGGGGTGGTACCGACAGACTGGAAAATTGCAAACGTAATACCGATCCACAAAAAGGGAAACAAAACTGAACCAGGTAACTACAGACCAGTAAGCCTGACTTCTATTATATGCAAACTTATGGAAACTATAATAAGATCCAAAATGGAAAATTACCTATATGGTAACAGGGTCCTGGGAGACAGTCAACATGGTTTTAGGAAAGGGAGATCGTGTCTAACTAACTTGCTTGATTTTTTTGAGGATGCAACATCGATAATGGATAATTGCAAAGCATATGACATGGTTTATTTAGATTTCCAGAAAGCTTTTGACAAAGTCCCGCACAAAAGATTAATTCTCAAACTGAACGCAGTTGGGATTCAAGGAAACACATGTACATGGATTAGGGAGTGGTTAACATGTAGAAAACAGAAAGTACTGATTAGAGGAAAAACCTCAGAATGGAGTGTGGTAACCAGTGGTGTACCACAGGGATCAGTATTAGGTCCTCTGCTATTCCTAATCTACATTAATGATTTAGATTCTGGTATAGTAAGCAAACTTGTTAAATTTGCAGACAACACAAAAGTAGGAGGAGTGGCAAACACTGTTGTAGCAGCAAAGGTCATTCAAAATGATCTAGACAAGATTCAGAACTGGGCAGACACATGGCAAATGACATTTAATAGAGAAAAGTGTAAGGTATTGCACGCAGGAAATAAAAATGTACATTATAAATATCATATGGGAGAGACTGAAATTGGAGAAGGAATCTGTGAAAAAGACCTAGGAGTTTTTGTTGACTCAGAAATGTCTTCATCTAGACAATGTGGGGAAGCTATAAAAAAGGCTAACAAGATGCTCGGATACATTGTGAAAAGTGTTGAATTTAAATCAAGGGAAGTAATGTTAAAACTGTACAATGCACTAGTAAGACTTCATCTTGAATATTGTGTTCAGTTCTGGTCACCTCGCTATAAAAAAGATATTGCTGCTCTAGAAAGAGTGCAAAGAAGAGCGACCAGAATTATTCTGGGCTTAAAAGGCATGTCATATGCAGACAGGCTAAAAGAATTGAATCTGTTCAGTCTTGAACAAAGAAGACTACGTGGCGACCTAATTCAAGCATTCAAAATTCTAAAAGGTATTGACAGTGTCGACCCAAGGGACTTTTTCAGCCTGAAAAAAGAAACAAGGACCAGGGGTCACAAATGGAGATTAGACAAAGGGACATTCAGAACAGAAAATAGGAGGCACTTTTTTACACAGAGAATTGTGAGGGTCTGGAATCAACTCCCCAGTAATGTTGTTGAAGCTGACACCCTGGGATCCTTCAAGAAGCTGCTTGATGAGATTTTGGGATCAATAAGCTACTAACAACCAAACGAGCAAGATGGGTCGAATGGCCTCCTCTCGTTTGTAAACTTTCTTATGTTCTTATGTTCTTAACTGTTTTCAGTTCTGAAAGAAAAAATAAAAAAGTGTGCCTTTGGCTGGTTTGGCTGGCTACTGCAGCCCTATTAATTTCTGTTGAAAATAATACTCTCTATTATTGGCACACAGCTGACCCATGGGCCAAAGCCAGTGGCCCCACAACCATTAAAATGAATGTAAAATGTGTATTATACTGTTAAATAGTTTTACAGTATTTTTATATGGCTATTTGTCACAGGGCCCTGTCATTTTTCTTCCCATTTATTTTTGAAATATTGTTTTTTGTCGTATGTTATAAATAAATACCTGTGTTTATTTTCAATGTGTATCAGATATTTTACCCTTTGTTAAAGTAAGCGATATTCATTTATCATGTGGAACAAAAAGGGAAACAAAACAAAACCCTAAAAGGGTTCATTCAGAGCAAACAATCTGTTATCGATTGGTTAAAGAGGAAGTTATACAGGGAAAGAAATGGTTGAAGGATATTGATGTATTAAATAAATATTTTGTAAGTGTTTGGTTGAATACAAGCAACATTTTGTTTAACACAAGCTGTTAATCTGCCTAAACAATCTCAGCTTCAGTGAAGCAGAGGAAGTGAATCCCAGGGTGCTAAAAGAGACAAGAGTGGAAAACTGCAAACCTCTGACCAGGTATTATATTTAAATTCGGGACATGAGGATAACAATAAGCAGCAAAATAATGGAGTCTATATTAAGGGGTAAGCTGGACGACCTCCTATATATTGTAGCAAGACTGTAATAAGATTGCATATGTAACCCTTATTCCTTGCACACCTGGTATTATTGTGTTTTACTATGCCCTATGTCACTTAAATCACTAAGTGCACTGGTGGAGGTGGATAAAATGTGTTACGTTGTGTTGTGTATGAATGAGGCACTCAATTTTTCCAATGAAGAAGGTTCATTTTCCAAAACAACAACAAATCAGGGAGAATTCAGTTTCTTTCCTAACTGGGTGTCTGGAGCTCTGTGTGTCTGCTGTCACCATTGCTGTCCAGCAAACTCACAGGCACTCCAGTCCCCTTCACTTCCCTGCCTAGGGAGTGCCCCATAATAATGAGCCCCCCTGGAGTACTGGAGACAGGTAAAGGGTTCCTTATTCCTGACTATACATTTTTAAATGATATTTAAATATCAGAGAGTGGTCTTGTCTAACTAACCTATCTACATAATTTACATTGGATATATTATGGATTAATTTATTTAGATATTCAAGTAAATTGATAAAGATGAATAAAGTTCAGGGTTATTTTCAAAACTCTCTCCTGCTCACCTACAATGCCCTTCATCACACAGGTCCCGAGTACCTCCTGCTGACCCGCTATGTCCCTGCCCGCAAGCTGAGGTCCTCAGACTCTGGGCCGCTTGTTATCACCAAGAAAAAGTGCACCACACTTGGAGAACGCTCGTTTAGCTTCATGGCTCCGACTCTTTGGAACTCTCTCCCAGCTTTGGTGCGTGATGCTCCCACCGTCGCTCACTTTAAATCAGCCGTCAAGACCCACCTGTTCTCTCTTGCTTTCCATGGTCTTTCAGCCTGATACCTGCTGTGTTGCTGCTATTATTTCATGTATTATGCACTTTACACTGTATTTAATGTAGTATTTCATGTATTATGCTACTATCATGTATTATGCACTTTACACTGTATCGAATGTATTATGTTTTTTAGTTTTTTTTACTGTATATCATTAATTATGCATTTCTCTGTATTTAAAGTATTATGGATTTTCTTGTTACTGCATCTTGTAAATCACTTTGTGATGGCGGTCCACTATGAAAGGCGCTATATAAAATAAAGATTGATTGATAATAAAAGTTAAAGTTAGCAGGCAATGACCCATTGCTGGTCTACTTGAGCTGGAAGGACCCAGTAGCTCTCTTTGCGGTAAAAGATAACAGCCCATTCTTCATCTGAAAGGTTTCCATCAGTAATTTCAAAACTTGTCAAGTAGACAGAATTTGTTCTGGTGTTGGATGAAAAACAGCAGGAAGAAGCACTTTAGGGCACAGCAGTTATACTATAAAAAAGAGATTTCAAAGAGGGAAATGTTAAAGTGAAGAACCAAAATTGATGGACAAGGAGACAAATGCAAATCTAAATTCAGCAAGAAAGAAAATGAAGTACAACAGAGCGCCAATTATCTGAATTATAGGACAATTATAGCACGGTTTAGTTATCTGAATACACCAGGCATGACTGAAGACAGGACTCACACAGTTTCCATTGTCAAACTGGCTTTGTGATTTAACTCTTCAAAGAAAGCTGTCAATTGATTAAAATGAAACTTAGTGAATTGATCAAGCCTGCAGATTTTTAGGTGTCATAAACAATTCAGGCATGCCCTTTTTCTTTGCAGAAAGGGGCTTTCCTTAACGTGTTTCTCATATGTTCAGTGTTGCAGCTGTGGGTATATGTGCAGTACAGTAGTACACTGTTCATCATTGTCCATGGATACAGAAATACACAATGTGCATAGTTACATAAGCCTTGTAATCATGAGGCTGTACCCTCTTGGGCCAATTCTTCCCCTCTAATTGGACGACTGAAGAAACTTTATCTCTCACATTCCCTCACATCACTAATCTGACCTGTACACACAATCTAATTTACTCAGAATTGAGTTGAAACCTTAAGGTCTAAAAGTATTCTGTCTAAATTGCGTGATAAATTATGAATATGGCATTAGCATACAGTAAATACATACCAATGATCAAATCTCTTTTGCAAGTTCGTTTCACAGTGGGGATGGTAGATCTTTTGGTATTTCATATTCCTATGATACTGTTCTGTAGCCCTTGGGCGCTTGGGCAATGACTGTATAAGTTCATACAATATAATGGAGCAAATTAGGTGAATGTATTTCTTTATTTTGATGTGAATAGCACATTGCAATGACCAAAACAACCAGAGAAGCCTTCAGCTTCATCTGTCAACCAACCATGAAGGTAAAATTCTGACACAAGTTTACTTTATTTCCTTACAACCTGAACAATGACGAAGGAAACTGTGGTGCTATCCATTTTAGAGACACATGATATTAGTCTACAGTGGTTCCGAGAAGCTCAGCGTATAATAAATACCACCTGTAAACCAAACGAATTACATTAATCTACAACAAACAATGCTAATTCCTAGTCAACTACTGTATAAACATGAATGGTGTATGTTACAACCTACCCTTGCTACCCAGGCTCATTACTTCTGAAAACAATGAATTCTGTACCTTTTTTTTTTCTAGATATACTGTATGAATACAGATTATGAAAGTAAAAAAATGTCTACATAAAAATGGATTGATTCAGTCACTACTGTAAACACTCTGGAATTAAACGTCAATTTTTAGTAACAAATACAAATGTTATAAAGATAACTGATGGTGTTTTCTGCATTTCTTGCATTTTTAAAAGCTGCTATAAAGATTGCAGAGCCATAATTAAAATGCAATCCAAGTCTCATGCAGAAACATTTTATTCACAAGCTCAATCTGAATTATCTAAATATTGCCATCCCAAAATTATGAATTCTAATGGTTAAAGACGTTTCTAAAAATGAATCGCTTAATATAGAATTTTATAAAAATTATTTTAGTGTTATTACAAATATTTTAGTGTTAATACAAATGTGTCGTTATGGATGAAACCTGATTTTTCACAAACCCTGTTTTTCTGTATTTCTGTTGGACAGTCATGTAGTACTGTAATGTCAAAATCACCTGTAGGGCAGAACCAGACTTGGATTAATATAGTTTGTAGAGCAGTGCTATTTAGATCAGCATCTGTTTAGATGATCAAATTAGACCCCTCTGTCTTCATTACTATTGCATAGGGTCGGTCCTCCATGGGATTGCAATAGTCTGTGTTTATCTGTGACACCATTGGTGGGATTTCTACTCTAGTTCCGCTTGAATCTGTTAGGGATGTTGGCAGTGGAGTACATACCTTCATTATTTATTGGTAACATTTTTTTCAAGCAAAAACATGAACCATGGGAACCACACAAGCAGGCAGAAGCAGGAAAAAATTCTTACATCACAACACACTTAGGACATCCTGTATAAAATCCATATATCAATTCTTCCTCCACAAAATGCCTGCTTCATATAGTGAGTTCATAAGGCTACCCCTTATTGAAACAAAATCATCAAATGTATTTGAACGTATAAAATAGATATATCCACTTGACCGTGAGTTCCAGGCTGAAGAAAGTTTTGCTGTACTTTATTTGTACTTAAGTACTTTGTGTTATCTGATCTTAAAATAAAAGAACCATAAAATAAGTGAATTTTATATATATATAGATATAGATATAGATATAGATATATATTAGCCTGCTTGATAGTCGCACCTACTCTTAGGCAAAAGCGACATAATAAATTATAAAACATTAAGCTTATTCAAAAAAGACTGAGATGCAATAGACAGAGTATGCCAAGCCCCGAATTACAGTTCATTTTCTTGGACAAAACCAGTTATGGAACTTGACCAAAATCAATGAACCTATAGACTGCATGTGCCACAGTTTAAATAATTGATAAAGTGCCTAATGTTATGAAAATCAAACATCCAGCATCACATGTCTGTGTCTTTATTTTATTTATGTCTGAATAAATAAAACACTCAGGAAGGTTCATATTGTAATGATTTAAATGATGCACCACAAGCAGACCACCTCAGTTCTTCATTACATTTTGTGTGATTTATGTTAAAAATCTGTGTACAGGTATAGATGTATTTCTATAATATAATAATAAAGCTTTTTAAACAGGGTTTTAACCAAAATTACATTTTTAGGTCTTATTTTTATGTCACATAGCCCCAAAGTCAAAGTGAAGGCTACTGTAACATCAGCAGAGTTTCCATAACTCTCCCTAATCCTAACCTTAACCCATAACACGCCCTAATTCTAACCCTAACCCATAACACTCCCTAAACCTAATCCTAACCCATAACACTCCCTAATCCTAATCTTAACCCATAACACTCCCTAATCCTAATCCTAACCCAAACCCATAACACTCCCTACCTATCCTTGGAGATTCAACTTCCATTCTAAGGGGTTCCTAAAAGTTACTATCCCTTGGTTTAACACTCACCTATGCTATCATTTTATCAATGCTAGTTTAAAAACATGGGTCCCTTAAGGGGTTGTGGCAGTTAGGTCGGGAGCCTGGTTTGGCCATTTCAGATTCTTCACTCATGCATCCATGTTAAGGTGCATTGTGATCCAGGCAGTAAAACATTGTCCAGATTCTCAGATAATGCTCAGCATTCACTTTATCAGTCAGTATAATAATGTCAACCACATTATTATTAATTAGTCATTTTGATGCTTTTATCCAGAGAAAAGGTGGTATGCATCACAACTACGGCTGCAGTCGCTTACAATAGGACTTTGGATTTACATCTCATTCGACGGACCTACTGCTTAAATCAAACAAAGCCAACATTCCTACGATTATTACATTCCACAGATGAATACATTCCTGCAGTGCATCATTCATAGCTGGCATTATGATGAGACAAATTTCTGTTGACACCTCACATTTTACAATCATTTTTGACACTGTCAATAATACAGTATTGATTTTGTATAGCGTACAAACAGTTTCCCGCATAGATGGCTGAAGTGAATCAATGAAGGTTAATTTCAGAAATCTTAATGATGCATTTATACTTTTGTGTTTTCATTTTTTTCTTCCAACTGGCAATCATTGCTTTTTGTACCTTAAATATCAATGCTTTCAAAAAACAGGTGCCTGGCTTTCATTCCTAGTACATCTCCAACCCCAGACCATCAAAACTCTGTTTGGAATATAAATCTATCAGCATGTCAATAACGTCAGCATCGTATCACTTGCTTCAGCATCTTAGTTCAAGATGTTGTGGCATTTCCGCCTATCCCATTACCTTTATTGACATTGAAATTCATACTTCCCATTCTGTACTAGTTTATGCCATCTTACTCTCCTAGTTTTAATCAAAGTTATTTGGATTGCTGTCCTTCAGATTTTCCAATTACTCTTTATGAAGTGGTGCATCTGCATCTGCATCAGCATTCGTGATTTCCTTGAAGTTAAAAGTACTGGCAGATGGGATAATGGTTTTGAACTAAACATCAGTTTATATTACCATACACAGGGTGTCTTGAGCAATTTTCATTTTATTATGCCCAGAGCAAGGGTGACCTTTACATTTTTGATTCCCTTGACTTTTTCTGTTGGGCTGAGGGATGGAATGACTGACTCTGAAGCAACAGCCTTGCAGAGCTTCTTTGTAATATAACTATAAATGCAGGTAACATTTTAAGGAAGAGCATATTTGATGTGCTGTATTAGGTATGTTGGCAATTCAAATGTAGTTTCTCAACTAGCTAAGATTATACATTTATATTTAATGTATTGTATATCAATTTATGATGCAGTACATTAAACACTTGTTCTAACATTATATAAAAAAGAGCTAGTCTAAACAGATTTTTTTCAAAGCAAATCCAGGCTGAGTCTAAGTCTAGTTTATGTCTTGTTTAAGTTAGACTTAGCAACCTAAGTCAGTGTTCAGGTGTGAGTCCTCATTACAACACAATAAATAATTACTTTCAAAACAACAATTTATATTATTTTACTGCTGATCAAAGAAAACAACATCTATATTCCAGAGCAGCAGTGCACAAAAGCATTCTGTCTTAATGGACACTGCTGTATTTCACTTTGAGTGAAAGGACAAAGGCAACATTTCTGAAACTAGCTGCTGAATAATTTCTTGCTAGTTTTTAGCCTTAAAATTGTAGTTATTTGTTTTAGAAAATGTGCCTTTGCTCATGCACTTATTTGTAAACAAAGCCTTTTGTATTTTAAATAATTAATATAGTACATATTTTAAAGCGATTTAATTGTAGATTCAGTTTGCACATTATATCACCAAATGTAACAAAGACAGCTCTCCTAAAATGTGCAAAATGAATGAACGAGCAGCTTAAAAAAACAGCTGCACATATTGGAAAAATAGACGTCAAAGAGAAAAAAAGTTGACAGTGAGTCATTAAAATACAATATAACAGCAAGGTTTTAATTTTACATGATAACCGACTATAAAAAAAAACACATGTAGATTCCTGATGAACCAACCTCGTTCTATCAATAAACCACCATGTGCGTAGCCTATACATAACTTTTCACTTATATATAAAATCCTGTTCTGTAAAAAGTTTTGTAGAGGATTGTAATTGTTGATTTTTTAAATTTGGTTCCACCATGTGGACCTGGCAGCCAGAGAATTGCGAGCTTTGCTAATGTGCATGTGTAGACAGTAAAAAAAAAAAAAAAAAAAAAAAGCTATATACGTTTAGAATTGGACTTGGATTGTGACTTGAAAAATTGGCCCTTAAAGTTAGATATTACCTATACGAACCAAATAAGTGAATGGATTAAAAAATGACCAAATCAGAAATAAACAATGAATTTAGGGGCTTGTATGGGCTGAAGCTGCGAATAAGAAGCTAAAATAAAGTAGTGCAATATTGGCATAATTCATACAAATGAACCTGATCTGATTGGGTGGGATATAATTCCTTAGAAATATGATGTACGGATGGAAATTTACTGAGTGACTATTTCATGTATAATCCCCAAGAATCACACAGCTGTGAACTTGTCTATTGAATAGTGCTATAGGGGACAATCTTTCAGAGCAAGCTGTCAGTGCTTCAAAGTATATAGCCAAGTCAACACTCTCACACTAGTCCCCCCCCCCCCCCCCCCCTTTTTTTTTATGTCACTAATTTAAGGAGGACAAAAGTGTTTATTTTTTCACAAGCAACAGGCATGTTATCAACATACCAACAATAACATATACTGTACACCTTTTCATGATGACATAGTCCTAGTAAAAAATATTTTCAAATATAAATCTTAAGTTTTATTCTAAATTATTGTGTCTTGCTCAGCCAATAATAATAATAATAATAATAATAATAATAATAATACACTACAGTATAGCCATTGTATATGTATGTATGTAAACTCCATAGGCTGCCATACCCATTACATTTGATCCTGTCGATGTAAACGTATGCAGAGGAGAGTAGAGTGACTGACATCTCTTTGAAAAATCAGTTACTCATTGCAATGACTTTGCCCTTCGCAAGGGCACTAGTATAGATAAGGGGATTGTTAGAATCACACATACTCAGATAAGGGATTATTTCCATTAAATGCAACACATTACATTTTAAGTTCCTATAGATGAGATGATCTTGATTTTGGAACTATAAATAAATAAATGCAGCAAAACCAAGTTCATTCACTTCAGAGGAAGAAGGTCAGTCTTGATTTTGTTGATCTCGTCTGATGTTCCAGACATTTCTTTCTGATGTTTCTGGGTAATTTTGGACCAAAAAAAAAAAAGTTTTTATTCAAGGAGGTTTGCCTTATGAATCCCCTTTCTCATGAAAATCCAACAAGAATTGACCCCATCTTCGACCAAAGTCTGTATGAACATTGACTAACCTATATCTAATAAAAGCACACCTATACAAAACACAGATACAGGTGCTGTATCTCATTATATGATGCTTTTTGCAGTTTTGTAAAACCATGGGTGAACAGAGAGCTCTTTCTTTGCAGGTCTGACAGTATCATAGTGTGCTCCGTTGACAGTTTGTGGATGGATGCATTTCACTTTGTAAAAGGCCAACAATATCCGATTGCCTGGATCAAATTTTTTTATTGAGCTGCCACTATTTTCAGTTTTTCACTGTTTTTGCTCTGCTGGAGACTTAGCAACAACATAGCAACCAGTCGAGACTTTATCTTAACAACCACATGAATCTGATCAAAGAGAACTGCAAGCAATAACATCCAGATATAGTTGGATTTCTTGGATGTTTATGGGTATTCACATTTGTTACACTACCAGCATGATTTTCAAAAGAGGCTAAATAAGAAATAGATTGCAAAATAGGTTCTATAGCCTGTCACTTAACCATTTGGTTTGTATTTTAAAACAGTAAGTTTTAACCAGGGGTATAAGTCAAGTTCTAGAACTCAACCTTTTGTTTGCCTTTTGAATACCTTGCTATATAAGAACATGTTGCTGATTGTTCTTCGTTAATCATCATATTGTTCTGCTGAACCCACCATCTAAAAATAATTGCTTTAAAGACAATTGTAGCCACTGCTGTCAGACAATACTCTCAATAGGCATTTGCATTGTAAACAATTAATGACTACACAACATATACTTCAAAATGTGGTAAAACATAATTCCTCTGTAACCACATACAAATTTACCTCCATAATATAGAGACTGTGGTAAAATACATTGCAAAATATTACACTATTGATAATGTGGGTTTTCATACTGTATTATGAGCAGTGGTCGCCACTAATAAAATCATGTTATATTTCCCACCGCAATATATTCAAGACAAGTAAATAATGTGCCAGTTACGTTTCACAGTAATTTAGTTTATTTTACTTTGTTTCAGTTTCAGGTCACACACTTGTATATTTTGACTGGGGGAGGTAGGGCAATATGTCAATTCCTGCCAACAGTCCTTCCTGCTCAAGCCGTGTTGTTAGCACTGGAAGATAATGGATAAACAGTGTTTCCCATCCCTTTGACACACCAACTTCTTGCCTTACCCAATCTGTGGGCAATCTTATCCTTCCTGTGTGACAGAAATGATTGAAAAAAGAAAATGCTTTTGTCTAGTTTAAATCTAGCAAGTAAAACAGCAACTGCGTTAATACAGGAGGCTGTTTTTAAGAATGATAGGCTCTGCAAGGATAGAAAGTGTTACTAATCCTATTTTACATTTGACTTTCATGTATTTAAATGTTATTTATTTATGTATTAATTTATTTTAACACAGATGGGAGTAGTACATTGAGATGCTTGTTAAACATCGTGTGGGAGCCTTCGTTCTGCAGCTATATACTCTTGGCTACAGTTGCAACTGCAGAAAGATATTTCAGTGCTAAAAAGCACAAAAGCATATGGACTTTCATTTAAATGGCTAGTGAGTGTAATGCTATTTATTTATATAACCATATCAACCATCCCTTTTGTTCATACTTTTGAAAACACCATCAAATGTTTGTTTTTTTGTTAGTCTTTCTACCCCCACCTGACTGGTTTGATTTAGCACACACCTTCACCTTTTCTATTTTTTAAAACCCAGCATCCATGGAACACAGGCATGCAAAGGAAGTTACACAACTGGTGTCTACTTTTACTGCGAAAAAAGGTGCTTCTCACAAAATGGTGCAAGTTGTTTTTGGCGTAAAGACCTTGAATATGATGAGTTGTAATGCTTAATAAGGTGCTAGGAGAGGGGAAAAAAAAAAAAATCTCTTTCTTCTGGGGAAAAAAGACAAAAACAAAAATAACAAAGTTTGTGTTAAAGTCACACATTAAAAAAATATTAATTAAATAAAAAGCTCCACTTTCAATCTGTTTATTCCATGAAGTTATGAACGCTTTTACCCCAAGAAAAATACTAAAATTAACTATAAGCCCATAGACGTTGCAGCTGAGTACCAATGAATTCTAGTTATTCTGTTTAAATTTTGTGCAAACCAAAATAAAAAAAAAATTGTACACCGTTAAAGCTGCAGTGTCCAAGAATCATGGTTTATTTTACACTAAAAATAATTATGTATGTCTGTGTTTATACTGTTATAACTTTAGCAGAAAGATTGGTATTCTAGTTTATTTACATTCCCAAAGTAACTGTGCTTCCCTTGGGAAAAAAACAAACAAAACATATTTACTGTGATATACAGCTATGAACAAAAGTTTTGCACCATCCTATAGAATTAACACATTTTGCTTCATAAAGTCGAATGAACTAATATTTATGAACGACTTTATTACTTATTAATGTTTGGCCAAACATCAAAAGGTATATGTGGGATAAATTACATGTATACACCCTATTTAATGAATAACTGACAATTGAAAAATGTGACATTTTCAAAATCTAACATGAAATACTGTACTACAATTGTGGTTTCCAGTAGACTTATTTTATTACATGATGTTTAAATATAGGAGCTATAAAGATATATATATATATATATATATATATATATATATATATATATATATATATATATATATATATATATATATATATATATATATATATATATATATATATATATATATATAATATCTATATATATTTATAATTTTAATTATGTCTTAATCTTAAAATTCTAGGTGATGCAAAACTTTTGGCCAGAGCTGTACAATGTAATGGTAAAGGCATAGAATAGAGTAAAGCATCATAAACACATGCTAAGTGTGTAGCAATGGAAACTGACTGTGGTGAACTTTTAGAAAGGTCATTGTGGTCAAACAGGCTTTCAATCAAGGAGGTAATACATGTATATTAAGTAACCATGGACATAAATCATAAATATATTTGTTCCTAAATTCAATTTGCTCTTACTCTGATAACATCTTAGAAGAAATACCTGCAGACCTGATATGTCCAAAATGTATCTACTAAGAAAAAAAAAAAAAAAAACACAAAAAAAACACAAAAACCCTTCAGAAATAGTAACACTATTTAAAAAAAAAAAAGTTTATGGGGCATTAATTACAACTTTCAAGAATGACTAAAATGACCCTGTTAACCAGTGTATCATAAGAGGGGTCATATCATTTAACAGCTGCAAAATGTAGAGGCAACAAACCAAACACATCCACATTGTTTTTATGTTTGCTGGAAAGGGCATACAGTTATGTATGCCCTTTGCTGCATTTCACAGTACACAAAATCAGGCATCGTGTGTCAATGTACAGTCTGTGAGCTTTCTTTGTTGTGAACCCATGCGTGTGTCAATATGAGAATATGCTAAACAACTCTGAAGATTGTACAGAGTAATTTATTGACCTGGCATCTGAACATCACCCAAATTCCAGATTTTTTTTTATTTTTTTTTTTTAATCTATATAACTTGGAAACAACACAATTCAGAACAGGAGGTCAACATCTTTAAGTGTCTGTTGGGATCATAACATGAATGTTAATTCTATTTTACAAGGGTTTGGTAACTTTGTTGCTTTTAGTGACACTGACATTTGCACATAAAAATTATATATTTATATATATTTTTATCATTCTCTATTAACATTTTACTCTAGGATGATTTCTGAATCTTTTTGATGTAAACTGAAACAAAAGAATGTCTCTTGTTTTAAAAAACAAAACATGGTTCTCACCGACAACACACACCCAACTAACATTACTTGAGAGAACTATGGAGGAAATAACTTTGGAGGGAAATAAGCTCTCAAAGATTTTGCCCTCCTGGTTATAGTCCAGTACGCTGTAGATATAGCTTAATTCCATTAAAACACATTTTGGAAAAAGCATTTACAAATTGTCATCAGGAGAACAAATAACTAGCCATTGAATGTAAACTTCAACTAGAATTCTTAACTATCTCACGTCTGGCACTAGTGATAATATAGTTTGGCACATTTTAATCCTTTTCTTTTATATAAGCACAGACAGCTGAGATACTAGTGGATACTATGCAATTATGGATGACAAACAAATTTGAATGTATTATCTTTAAACACCGTATCATCATAAAGAAAAACCTGGTTTAAGTGAAAAAAAATCTATTTCAAATATCTATATCTAAAGGTTTAGGCAGTGAAAAAGCACTTCATTGACACGGAGTGTGGAATGATGTTCGTTTACTGTCTGGAACTGCTTAAAACATCTGTTTAGTTGCCACAAACAAATTCACATTATCAGAACGAACAAGACTGCTAAATACTTCCTTCTTGCTGTTAAAACACATTTTTCTTAGGAAAGGAAAGGTTGGTAATTCATACATCTTTCCAAAGTTTTTTTTTCTTTTTTTTCTTTTTTTTTTTTTTTAAATGGAAAGAATATTTAGAGCCACTGATGAAGGTACACGGTGGTATCAGTGTAATATACACAATGCACTTGCATCTCTGTAATGTACATGAAATACTTTACAATGAAGCATTAACAAAAAAAAAAAAAAAAAGTAAAAATTAGAGAAAAGGCTAAATGTATTTTCCCAAACACAAGAAGCTTCAAAATGCAAGTTGAACCACTGATTCACAAAGAAGTAAAATGTGAAAAGCCATCCCAATAGCTTGTGTAAACAGTTCATTTTCTTGTGCTTCACATAATTATCTTTCTAGAGTCCCTCGGTTTACTCCCTCTTGCCATCTTCAACATTCTAGCTACCCACAACAATATTTTTGACTTGACTTAAAAGGTCAAGGTTTTTACTTCCCACAAATTTATTAGCACCCTGCCATCTTTCATTTACTCTTTCTTTACACTTTACCCCAGATCTTCCATTTTCACCCCCACATACTGTTAAAAGGAACCTTTCTATGGAACAAGCTTTGACAAACTAAACTTGCTGAAAAATGTCTTGTGGTATGCATGCACATGCACGGTCCTCCTGTGGTCTTTGCTTGCGGACCTGTCCTAAACCCAGGAGTCTGGAGAAGCTGGGTAGTGGCTTGTTTCATAGTTTAGTTCACTGTAGGGACGAGCAGCTGAATAGAAGTCCACATAGTTGCCTGTTGACTTCAGTCCCAGATGCATATTGTAGTCAGTGGTGGGCGGAGGGCGGTGATGCACTTGATCCTCAAATAATGAGTCTTCGTAGTTTCTGGTGGAGTTCTGAAATGGCGGATACGTCTCGTAGTCTTTCTTGGCGCTGTCTTGAGGGAGAGGCTGAGAAACCTGTGGAAAAGCAAATGTTCACATCAACTGCAGATACTCTTTTTTCAAATAGACTAACAAATGGCTTAGTTTGTGTGCTTTTTTTGGTTGGGGTGGGGGGGGGGTATGGAGCGTGGCAGGTCAAATGAACAGGGGGCAAGCTCCAATTATCACATTCTGGACGGTGAAAAAAATCCTTCTTAGATTTCTAAAACGATGTGTACCTGCAACAATTGCTGCATGAAGCTTCCAGCTGTTTATGCTAACAGAATGTTAGCATACAATTTTTCTTAGTATTAGTACTGCTGTGTGGAATGAATACAGACTAAAGGATTACTCTTTAAACTGGCGTGCCTGTGATGTAATGGAAGGGCTTTAAAAGGGTTTTACATTTTTTCTTACATTTCTGACTCAACTATTAAAGCCAGAATAGCTTTCTTGAATCACTAAGAAGCACACACTGAATCTACACTTCAATATGTAGCCATTACCTGGTTTTGTTTGATATCTTCACTCGGGTTAACATAAGAATTCCGGAACAATGTTGATGTTCCACTTGAGATTTGAACTGGTGAAACACAAAGAGAGAAAAATAAATTTGGAGTTAGTGTTCTTGGTTAGTATGCTGATGGTTAGTATTTATTTCAGAGAGATTCCATTTAACACAATTTCACAGTAATGCTGAAAGACCTACAAACAGCTGTGTTTAAAGGTTTTCCAAGGGAAAAAAGTTTTTACACCCATTTTTTTTCTGTTCCTCTTGAAAATAGAAAGACTTGTACACACTTTTAAAAGAATTTGAAAGACACGTGCAAGTACAATTTGGAAGTAAATGAATTGTTCAAAAAAACACTTGGCTTCAAGTTCCTTCTGTTTTTTTTAGTTAACAATACATTTTTCCATCGAGTCTTGGTTTGTTTTGATCCAGGGTTGGCTGATTTAAATCAAGTCGTTTTAAATCACTCAATTTTTTTTTTTTTTAAATCATTGATTTAAATTGTTTTTTTTTCATTTATATATAGTTTCTCAAGGAAAATACATGAATAGTATGTTTTAAAAACCTTAAGCTATTTCTTGCTGCATGGTATGTATACTGTATGCATTAATAAAAGGTGTACAGTAGGTGTTCCTAGTATAGTACAGATGTTTCACAACAAAAGCCCTGTGCAGCTGCTCAGTATGAATAATTGTAGCACTGCATATTCAGTGTATGGGATAACAATGGGATACCTAAAAATATACACATAATTGTTGTGAAGTGATTTAAATCATAAGAGGTGTACTGTGCATATTGCAATAAAACATATGTGTTGTATCATGTTGTATAAATTTGACGCTTGTGGTAAAGTTGTTGAAACCTAATTATCTGCACAACACAATATGCTGTATAACTAAGCAAAAATAATATGTTTCTACTGTAACTTCCTATAGTTTCTACTATTTATTTATTGCATTTATATAGCGCTTTTTATTCAAAAGAATCACAAATCACTGTACAGTACAGAGCAGAAAAAAGAACAAACCACAATACATTTGTACAGCATGTCACACATACAACTGCCACAGTCAGACCATTTAAATAACAGTATACACATAATAATACAAAAGCAGCAATTTTAAACTTACATTAAAATCCACTAAGATAAGAAAGCAATTTTATAAAAGTGCTTTTTTAGTCTTGACTTGAAAACGGTAACGTTCCCAACTTCCCTGACAAATGAGGCAGAGTATTCCATAATTTTGGTGGTCTACCAGAAAAAGCCTGCATCCTGTGATCTCAGAGTACGGTTTGGAAGATATTGGGTCAGTAACTCCTGTAAATAACTAGGTACTAATCCATTCAGGGCCTTGTAAGTTAACAACAGCAACCTAAAATCAATTCTATACTGCACAGGGAGCCAGTGAAAAGAGGCCAAAACAGGGATAATATGTTCACTTTTCCTGGTTTTAGTCAGAAAAAAAAAATAGTACGATATAATTATAATATCATAATTATAATTATGAACAAGCTGCAAACGGGATACCACACTTTTTGGGACACCAGAAAAAAGTGCATCACAATAATCAATTCTAGATGAAACAAAGGCATGCAATAGTCTCTCAGCATTAGATATGAAAATAATTGGTCTAGGTTTGGCTGTATTTCTTAAATGGTAAAAAATACTTTACTTTAGTAACTTCCATAATATGAGTCTCAAATGAGGGATCAGGATCAAAGATGACCCCCAAACTCTCAATTTCTAGTTTAAGTTTTGATGAGAGACTGCAAGGGTCGAGCTCATGCAATCCCACATTTCCTTTCAGTTGGTTCTGTGATCCCACTAGCATAACCTCTGTTTTACCTGAATTCAACATTAGAAAATTTGGTGACATCTAATGCTTGATGTCTGTAAGGCAAGTAGCTAATAACACCCAGGCAGAAGAAATTTCTGGCTTTAGGGACAAATATAGCTGAGTATGATCAGCATATCAGTGGAAGTTCACTCCGTGTCTCGTGTCTGTGGATAACGTCACCTAAGGTATAATGAAAACAGCAAGGGACCTAGAATGAAACCCTCCAATACAGATGAACTTAAACCTATCAGAAAGATAAGATCTGAACCAGGATAGGACAAGGCCACAGTCCTGCTGTGCTTTCAAGACGTTTCAGTAGGATGGCACGGTACTCAATAGGCGGCTCGCTGGCCAAATACAGCCCACCAAGACTTCCTGTCTGGCACGCCAGCTCACCTTAAAAAGAAAAAAAAAAATTCCTATGATAATAAATTATTTAAGGTCTCGTCTAAGCAATTAAAGTAAGTATATAATGCGTTGCCTATCAATCTACTCTATCACTTGCCTATTGGATCTTATGCTGTTGCATCAGACAGTACGTTCAACTAGGCCACCGTACATTTGTTTTCATTATTAGTGTGATGAAAATTGAGCCAAAAATGAGTCCAAGCGGGAGTAAACGTCGCACAGTGGACACTGAAAATCATGCATTTTTATTATGCCATCTCATCTAAATGCAAAACCTTTTGTGTTTAAAAAATCAAACCACTGTAACAGTCTGCAAGGTTGCCAGCTTGAGGCACCACTTTGAATCAAAACCAGTAATTTCAACATGGCCTGTCCTCCTGGCAGTGTCTTAAGAGGTGACAAAATTGAAAGTCTGAAGTCTTCATATCACACGTCAAATTTGATTCTCACAACATCAGCGACTGCACAGGAAAAAGCAACAGCTACTTCTCTTTGGGTAATGTGGGCACTAGATAAAAAGAAAAGGCCTTTCCTGGACTCTGAGCTTGTGAAGGAGTGCACGTTGGAATTGCTCGACGAGGTGTTGGCCGGAGATAACAACAAAGATGACATTCTGAACCGCATGAATTAAGTTCCATTGTCTGATTCCACAGCAGCATGAAGAATGGAGTTTATTGGCGAGGACTGTCTGTCAGCACTGCTTTCTAAATAAAAAAAATACCAAATACATGTCTCTGTATGATTTGTATGTATGTATGACACTGCCCAGCTATCGTTGTTTGTTAGATTTTATGACAGTGAAATCTTCAATGAAGAATTGTTGTGCTTAATACCATTAGAAACCTACACTACAGGAGAGATTGTTTTCGAAAAGGTAAAAGGCTTTTATGATCAGAATGGATTAGATCGGCATAAAGTAAACCTGCTTGTTACAGATGGAGCCCCCTCCTTGACAGGGAAAGAGAAAGGCTTTGCTTCACGTTTGGCAGCGATACACCCTTCATTAAACACTCTTCACTGCATCTTTCATCAAACTCTCCTGTGCGGTAACTTGTCTGGTGAATTGGAAAAAACTATGGGCTTTGTGATGAGACTAGTGAACTACATATGCTCAACTTCTAGCCTGCAACATTTTCTTTTTAGAGCACTTTTGCAAGACGTTTCAGCCAAATACAATGATCTGTTGCTGCATAATGGCGTTCGCTGGTTAAGTCGGGGGCGTGTGTTAGAGAGGTTTTGTTCACTTCAGAAAGAAATAATAGAATTTCTTTCAAATCAGAAGACCTGCAAGGCTGGCGAGTTACTGGAATTTATGAACGATGTTCCTACAATGTCCCAGGTAGATTTTCTGTGTGATATTACTGGTCACTTGAATTCCCTCAACCTGCAGCTGCAAGGCCATGCAAGCAGTGTCGGGATCTGTTTGAGAAGGTGTGAGCGTTTCAGAGTAATCTTGAAATCTTTACCACTGACTTAACAGCAAAAATGTTGCACTTTCCCATATTCGTGTTGTTGCTACAGATGACACCTTGATCAAAATTATGCAGGAGTTCATGAACAAACTCATCACAAACTTTCAAATATGATTTGAGGACTGTAAAATTCCAAAGGATGTTCTTTTATTTGTTTGTGATCCATCTGTTGTCTCTCCGACGGACCTTGCCCTTCTGAAGCGAAGAGCATTCTTGATTCAATTGATGAAGGTGCCTTTCAATTAGAAATTGTAAGGCTCCAGAGTTCAGACATCTTGAAAGCAAAATTCTGAGAAGTGGGACTTTGTGATTTCTGGACTCAATATGCTGACCAATTTCAGAATAGCCAGAACTTAGCTGTCTTTCTTCTATCGATGTTTGGATCTACGTACTTGTGGGAATCAGGGTCTTCCTCTATGAACATTATATGGATGCGCCTTGCCCTAACCACCTACAAACCAGTCTTCATAAAGCTTGCCAGTGAACGATGATGCCACCTCTCCCATTAGATTGACACAAACACAGGTAAGAATGTAATTTTATTTACAATTTATTAAACTTAGTTATTCCAAAACAGTAATACTGTACTTTATTTGCAACCAATACATAATCTTTGCAGTTTAAGTTATTACGCACGAGTATCTATTTCTTTGTCAACCTTCTGTGCGCGGCCCGCCGCTCGCCATAAAATTCCCAAATTGGTCCGTGGGTGTATCTAATTGAGTATCACTGGTCTACAGTATCAAAGGCAACTCTTAGATCAAGAAGAATTAATACTGATGGAAGGCCAGAGTCAAAGCTTATCAGCAGATCATTCACAACTCTGACAAGGGCCATCTCGGTGTTATATGCAGCACGAAAACGAGACTGAAATTTCTCAAATATACCATTAAGAGTTAGATATTTTTGTAATTGAATTGCAACAGCTCTCTCTAGAATCTTATTGCAGGCTTTGTGGTCCAGTGGTTAAAGAAACGGGCTTGTAGCTTAGCCACTGACTCACTGTGTGACTCTAAGCAAGTCACTTGACCTTGTGCTGCACCTTTTGGGTGAGACATTGTTGTAAGTGACTCTGCAGCTGATGCATAGTTCACACATTCTAGTCTCTGTAAATTGCCTTGGATAAAGGCATCAGCTAAATAAATAAATAATAATCTAAGAATGGTTGATTAGAAATTGGCCTATAGCTATTGAGGACTTCAAGGTTGTTTCTTAAGCATGGACTTTACCACAGCTACCTTAAGAGCTGAGGGAACTATACAAAGTAAACCATTTATAATTTTTTAAATGTGTGTATTAATAACACCAAGAACAACTTTTAATAGTTTTGTAGGAATAGGATCAATGTCGCTCTCATGTCGAATTAGCTCTGTCAGTTCCTGTAAGATAAATCAAAGAAAACCCTGGATAGTAGCCTTAAGAGATGTAGTTGGTAAAATTCTTCTGGAGTCCCCCATAACAGAAAGATGTCTGTGGAATCTCATTTCTGATGTCTAGTATTTTATTTTTAAAGAAATGTAAGAAGTCATTGCAGCTGTGAGAGGAGCCAGTATCAAAGGTAGGACTATTAGAGGAAGGATTAATTAATTTATCTAGGGTAGCAAAAAAAAAAAAAATCTAGGATTATTTTTATTTCTTTCAATTAAATTAGAATAATATGATGATCTAGCCAACGCCAGAACCTTCCTATATTTAACCAGGTGGCTCTTCCACCTCCGTTCTATTTCCTTCATATTTCATCATTGAACCACGGTGAGCTTTTTTTAAAAGTCACTCAGAGTTCTGATTGGCGCTACAGTATCTAAGATACCAGTCAAGGTGGTGTTGTAGGTATTAACCAGCTCATCTACTGATGAGGACTCAGAGTGGTAATGAGCTCAAGACATCAGAAAGCTTACAGCAGTTGAAGAATTAATTACCCAGGATTTAAATGTAAGTCCACAGTTTTTGTCGATACTGGCAGATTCACCTCAAAATTAAGTATTAGTATTGCTGGCTTACATAAAACTTAATGCAAAGCATACACAAAACTAAGCAAATGAAAAAAGAAGACAAACAGTAAAAACAAATGAGTCTGGTTTTGACCAACCCCGAGAGAACCTGAAAGCTGGTGGAATGGGAACCATCTGTTCAATATAGCTCTATTTGTTAGGTGATGTTCTTTAGTGAAAGCATATTTTTTTCCAAAAAGGCTCATGTAAAGCTTCATCTTACTTTATCTTGGCTACTTGCATGGGTGCCTTAAAAGCTAATGCAGTTTTCTAATCATGAGTTAAATAAAGGCTTAAAGTGAACACAGAAATAAATATATATATATATATATATATATATATATATATATATATATATATATATATATATATATATATATATATATATATATATATTTCCTTCAAGCCTGCTGCAATCGAAGATGCAGAGACCTTGAAGGTTAACGGTTACATTTATATTTCAGCGAAAGTTAGGTTATTATCATAACCCTGGTTCCCTGAAATAGAAATGTAACCATTAGCACATGGGTATTTATCTCCTAAAAGACCCTGCAGCGACTCTGAAAGTTAATGGTTATGTTTCTATTTCAGGGAATCAGAAATACCTTACCTATCAAGTACTAAATGTAACCATTACCACATGGGTAGAAATACCAAAGCTGTAGTCAGGTAATATTGAAGACCAACTGGAATGCACAAAACTAGCCAGGCTACCATGCGTGTTTTACCATATGGACCCCAGTGATTGCGGATAACCTCTATGTTATGAAGTAAGGGACAACTCTTAAGCCGCCCATAACAATCTCATTCCAAAGCCAGAGTTCTGAGAATCTATGATATTTAGTATCTGCTAAAAGTATGGGGAGTATCCCACACTACTGCATTGCAAATGTCTGTGAGAGATGCACCCTGGAACACAGCCCATAAAGTTGCCATGCACCTGGTGGCAGTGAGCTTTTCTGGAGGGGGCAAGTTGGCTCACTCATAGGCAGTCTTGACTGTGTCTGTAATCCACTTAGATAGCTTCTGCTTAGACAGGGCGTTACCATGGGACTTAGCACCATAACAGACAAAAACATGCTCAGTCTGCCTCCAACTCTGTGTTTTGTCCACATAATACTCTAGTGCTCACACAGGGCAAAGCGTATGGAGCTGTTGCTCCCTGTCAGAGTGGAAAGGAAGCAAATGGAAAGCATCCAATTCCACAGACTGGTTGATGTGGAATGCCGAGATGGTTTTCGGCAAAAAAGCAGGACTGGTACAAAGAGTAACCTTGGTCCTGGCTTCTGCAAACATTAAGCAGACATTTGCAAATGAAAATGCCTGCATCTCACTCACATGTGATTGCAAGCAAGAAAGTCGGCTTTTAACAAGAAGTACTTCAGCTCAAATGAATGCAAGGGCTCAAATGGGGGCTTCATGAGTGCCTCAAGTGAGGAACAATGTCCTTCATATGCGGCTGAAGCTCCCGAGCTCCTTTTAAAAATTGCCCTGCCAGGAAGTGAACTCCTGGGGAGACTGAATCAATTTTGATATAGCAAGCCAAAATAGCTGCCAAATAAAACCTTTAATGTAGAGGGGGATTTCCCCTCATCAAATAGGTCCTGCAAAATATAAGTATAACTTCTATGGGACAGGTGGGGTCAAAACCCTGAGACAGGCACGTCTGAAAAATGCCCTACTTATACTTGTACTGGGAATGCATGGACAGCTCTGGCATTCTGCAGGGTGTCAATGACCCTATTAGAAAGCCCTAGACAGCTTAAATGTTGCCGTTCTGGGGCCAGACACAGATCTGCAGGCTCGATGGGTTGGGATGCCAGTGTCCCCCTTGTCTGACTGAGCAGGTTGCGGCATTTGAGCAGGCTCCATGGCTGGCCTCATAGAAGCAAGAATCAAGGTGTAAAACCACAGTCTCCTGGGCCAATAAGGGGCTACTAATAGCAAAAGTATAGCAAAGCACTGTACAGTACATAGCAGAAAAAAGAACAAACCACAATACATTTGTATTTACAAATCACAACTTTATTACATGAGCTTAACACTGTGCTGTAGAGTTTCACTCAAACAAGATGTCACCTGACAACTATGGATTTCCAGGTGAGATTCTCTCGTGTACCTGTTCTCTGTGCATGGAAACCACATTTTCCGAAGATGTCTATGAAAACAGCACGAGGACGCAACACATGGCTAATCTGCATATCTACCTCCTCCACCCCCCGTCATTTGCATGATGTCAGGTGAAAAGAGGATCTTCAAGTAAAATAAACTGAGCCAATGGAAACCCAAAATGTATAGGGCCATTTTTCTTTTGTCTCGAGGAAAATTAGAACACACATAGAAACTCCCCCATTGCACTTCTCTGAACAAGGCTCTCCATCAGGTCAGTCTTGACAGGAAAAATGGCGCGGAGATCTGTGAGCGCAGTCCTTTTGTGCCTTCGGGGGCGGGACCACGATTGCATCACAGGCTAAAAGAGCAGCTTTGGTATACAATTTTCAGGATTCAGGTCTTTAGGTGGTAAGGACCCATTCAGTAATGGTTACATTTTGTATTTGGAAGGGAACAGCCTCTGACTATGAATTACTTACACAATGCTAACTCGCACACTAATTCCTACCTGCCATGGTGTCTTTCCTGGAAGTGTGCTCTCCTTTGTTACCATGGTAACTTGCATTTGTTCCAGTCGACTCGTAGTCTGTCTTCCTTTCCTTGAGACTGACCATCTCTCGAGGGGAGGCTGGGGCACTTGCTGCACAACAAGGACACTGTCAGTACGATTGTTTTGCATTTTTGATTTCTAGCATTAATTCTGGACGAAGCTCTCAGTTGCACAAAAATAACATTACTGTTTTAACCTTAGTAATGTGCTTTTGTTATTCTCACTGATTTAAAGAAGATATCTTAAGGCAAACTTAATGAGGAGCAATGTTTTGTTTATAATAGGTTTTGTCTCACTCTGACAAATATCTTTACATTTCTTGTTTTACACAAGGCAAAAAAACAATAACTAAAATGTCAACACAAGGCAGTTATATTTCTTGCCACTGTAATGAATTGTGTACCAGCATTATTAAAACTCTATACAGCAAGCCTTTACACATCAACCTCTACTTCTCAATCCAAGGTCAAACAAAAACATATTATAGAGATCCAGACTCCTCTCCTCAGTGTGCCATGTTAAAACCAAGAACATACTTTAATGCATGTGAAGTGATTAAGGGCAACAAAGAATTACCTAATGTTTGCTTTTCTTTAAGTAGAGGTTGCATCCACCAGGGGGTACTCTAAAGGCACTGTGAGAATAAGCAAGCTGCAAAGAACCTGAACTAATTCTGTTGTTGGAAAGGCAAATGTTAGCAGATAAAATGAAATCCTAAAAATAGATTTTATTTTCTGGCACCTTATCATTGCTCTTTAAAGTTTATGTAAAGGGGATCTGAACAACCTGATTCCTCCATTGCATCAATTAATGGTAGAAAGGAGTGATGTCGGTACAAGAATACAGACACCCATTTTCGCTAAGGTTCTTTTGGTTGTGTTTTATTTTTATTAAAGTGCCTCTCTTTAATAAAACAGTGATACTGTAAGCATCATCAATATTGATGTGCGATACATAAACAGCTTTATCAGGAGAGACCCTATATAGATGATTTCTGTGGATATTTACATTTGATTATACAAATAGCATCCCCAAAGCAACTGCATTACTGCAAAGCTGAGAGGACATACACAAAAAATAAATAAATAAAAATAATAATAATCACTGGCATGGTTGTGCAGTGCCTGTCTACTCCCACTCAGTCCAACTATTTATGGGATCAGCAACATTCTCCCTGCTGATTCTCAATGGGCTTCTGATTCAATTGGTGCCCACTGTCTCCTGCTAAAGCTATGGGACTCAGTGGCTTAACCTAGTCCCTAAGTCTAAGCAGGATTTGCTTACCCTCTGTACAGACTGCCAGCATGCACCGATAATTCTTTTTAATAAAACTACAGCCAACCCTTAGCCAGGATTACATGAAGACCTCTGAATTGATACTATAGATGCTTGCTCTAATCACTAGGCATGTGGCTGCTTTAATAGAATATCACATGTCTTTCCTGCAAACAACAAGGAGCATTTCAACATCTGTGTATTTTTCACCTTACCGTTTAAGTCCTACCAATTGGTACGTCATAAAGCTAGTTATATGCACCCTCACCCCCCTTTTGTACTTTAACTACTTCTGCAAATTCTAATGTAAATTAATTTAGAACAAACATTTCAATTATGTTGCAAGTATAACTAGGGATCTACCTAATTCGCGATTTCAGAAAAATCAGGAAATTGAGTGGTCACCCTGAAATTCACCTCCTCAGGGACCAATGCATACCGTACTCGTATGGAGATCCAATTTATTATTTTATTTTTTTTAACTACTGATTTAAATGAACTACTGCACACTGGAAGCGACGCAAACGTTAGATTACCCTGGTTCCCTTAAAGAGAAGACGACCACCACTTACACTGGTATGGGATAAACTATCATCGAGTTTATTACTCTGATCCCCTGCAGCTGCAAAGGAGCCAGGATAGCGTCGATGCACGTTGAGAACGTACGCAGAGCTAGGGAGAGGCCGAATTGCAGAACAGCAAACTCATACGCGCTTCCCTGAAAGGAAAAGCGCAGGTATTTTCTGTGCTCAGCATGAATGGGAACATGAAAGTGTGTGTCCCTTAAGTCCAGGGTGAACCAGTTGCCCGGCCAAACGAACTGGAGGATGTGACGGTGCGTCAGCATTCAGAACCTCCTTTCTTTTAAGAACCCATTTAGAAGCCTCAGGTTTAAGAAGGGGCGAAAGCCACCATCTTTCTTGGGCATCAGAAAGTACCTCAGGTAGTACCCCTCTCTGTGGGAGATGGGGTCTATGAGACGAATGGCTCGATTGCACAGCAAGGCAGCCACTTCTTTCTGAAGTACTGAGGGTTGCAGTGGTTCTGTCACGAAAGTGTTTGTGACACCTCGAAAGGGAGGCGGTCCCAAGCGAAAGCGCTTAGCCGTTTTGCACGGTGGCAAGCACCCAGGAGTCTGTGGCGCAAGAACGCCAGTACTGCAGCTGTTGTGCCGAAAAGGGGGTCTGAGGCCACCAACCTTCAGGGGCCCTGCTCGGGCTGCTGAGGATGGGGCTGGGCAGATTGTAGGGAGTATTTAGGGTTCTGGAGTATTTAGGGTGCTGGCCCTGAAAATAACCCCTCTGACGCTGGTTTGTGGACTGACCACGACCTGTGTTCCCTCTGCCCGCTGGGCTCCATTACCTGCTGGCGTGCCCTGAAGGCGATGCCTTAGGTCGCCCAGCAGAGCTGTGGGGACTGGGACTGTTCTCGTGACAGTCTGAGTCTGGGGAGCTCGCCAGCGACGCAATGTGCCTACCCTAACTGCATGGTCAACACACACACACACACACCTGGTCAGCGCGTAGCATATACCAGGGGGGGTACGCAGGGTCAAAGCCGTGGTGGGCGAGTTAAAGCAGACAATAAAACATGGTGAAATACAGTACACTGTTTGTTTACAAGGCCCGACTCACCGAGGTGGCGGGCCTGTGCAGCCAACAGGGTCTACTCGACAGCGGGGATAAGGCAAGGCCTAGCCCCGTGGAGGAGAATGCAGCTGGGAAGGTCATTTAACAATGGGGGTACGGCAAGGTCTAGTCTCGGGAAGGACACGTGTATTCACAGGAGAAAGCAAGGAGAGAGAGAGGGTACACTGTCCACCAGGCCAAACTCACCAAGGTGGCGGGACTGTGTGGCCGGCAGGGTCTACTCGACAGCGGAGATGTGGCAAGGCCTAGCCCCGTGGAGGACAGCATGGCTGGAAGATCAGTCCACAGCAGGGATACTGCAAGGCCTAGCCCCGAGGAGGACACATCCAGGAAGAAAGTAAAAGGAGAGAGTACATTGTTTACAAGGCTCGACTCACCAAGGTGGCGGGCCTGTGTGGCCGGCAGGTTCTACTCGACAGCAGGGATACAGCAAGGCTTAGCCCCGTGAAGGACAAGTGTACTCTCAAGAAAAGACAATCATTCACGGATGACTGCACAAACAGTCGCTCTGATACGACAGGCAGATAAAAAGAGCGGCCTACCAGGCAAGCGAGGAGGCCGCTGAAAGACAGAAAGGACTGTTTTTTAAGTCACTGATTCCAGGAAAGAGGAGAAGCCAGCTTTCAGCACGAATGCAAGGGAAATACAAAAGACTCCAATCGACTCGAGAAGCTCTTTCCTTAGCCACATTCAGCTAGACATAGAGGTCTTACCTTACCGTCTTGAGGGAAAAAGAGGAGGATCTCCCTGCGAATGACGGTTGTATTCCCTTGATAGGTGTGACCGAGTGCGTCATCACAGGAAGGGGCCTTTCGGCAGCTCTGGTATAGAGAGCTCAGCAATACCATACCAATGTAAGTGGTGGTCATCTTTGAACTGAAAGGGAACTACATAGCTTAATTCTGTAAATAGGCAAATAAAAAAAGAAACATCCTTAGGAACATACAAGTAAAAAAGAACTCCAAAACACTTAACTTTCTTGTTTACTGTTCACATGACAACAGTGTTTAAATCGGCCTACCAGTGTGTCTGTACTGGCTTTTTTTTTTACTGTATTGTAGGTGGGATAGTCAGTGTTGCATCTCTAATTTGTGTAGTTTTTATTCTTGCCGTCTGTCCTGACTCCATTCTGCTATGAATGGCTAGAGGTCGCTGTCAGTCAACTCAGTGGTCTCTTAATTGGCTACTATAGTTTCACTGTCAGTCATTTCATCCTTTTCTGACAGATTTTGTTGACTCAAGCAGCACTAGAATGCTCTCATTTGTTTAAATTTGTGTAAATCATCAAGACCTGCACAGACTGTGCACTTTCCTTTGCCAGCTACAGAGCCTGTCATTCAAAGCTCCTACTTTGAAATTAACAGGTTACTGTGTAGGCAAGCTTTTACTGTAGGTATACGGTGACTGTTACTAGTTTGATTTGAAAATGGGGTGCAAGAGGAAAACACTTAAATCAGAACATTTACATGGCACAAGTATTCAGAATATTAAGTATTTGGAATTCTAGAATATTCTGAATGCTCTGTATACATGGAGGCGGATTCTCTTATTCCTTTCATATTCTGCGTTTACAGGGTAAAACGGAATATTCCTTTTATGCCATTAACGCATGTGTACCTTTCCCCCACTGCAAATGAAAACAGTGCTGATTGTAGCAGAATAGTTTGTAAAGAGCTGGTGGTGTGGACGAATATTTCTGTTCTTTGTTTTTTTTCAGATATGGAATCTGATATTTTGAGATTGTGTAATTCAATGCACTGTGTTCATGCAGACATGCACGCTTATGTCTTTACAAATATAACAAGGAGACAGAATGAGCTGCCCCTGTTTACAAGAGAGAGCCTACAATAAACAAATGCACAGTAGAATATAACCACAGTAAATAATTTCGTTTTATTGTGTTTATATATTATTATATATATATATATATAGATATATATATATATATATATATATATATATATATCTATATATTATATATATATATATAAATTATATATATATATAATATATATTTAATTATGTATAGTTGCTTTTCAAAGAGCATTTGATGAATTTCTGTTATTGTATATAAATAAATGTGCATGGTTTTTAAAGTTAGATGTATATTTGCCGATCTAGCGTGTATTGAGATTTGTTTTCTGCATATTCTTTTGTATTCGATTTGTACAAATTAAACTGTATCTATACAGCACCCTGATACCAACTGGTGTGTGCCACTTTAAAAATTTTGAAATAAATAAGTAAATAAATAAACAGATAATATGTATGTGATGGCTAATATATTATAATGTGATGCCAGCCTTATTTCCCTTCACTGTCGTCAGTCAGCTGGTCAGGTTGCTTTTTGCTTTACAGTACTGTGCTTTTAAAACTTTACATCAATGATGAACGTGATCCACAGTTTTCTCAAATCCCCCCTTTTTCTGCCATCCTTTTAAACACTTCTGTGTTTCTTGCATTCAAGCTGTTTTCCAAACCTTTAAAATCCTTAATAAAAGCGATGTCTCCTTATCAGACCATTCTCTGCTTGGATTGAAAAATAACGTCTGTATTAAATCGGCGAATTGGCAATAAATAAATAAATAAATAAATAAATAAATACAAATAAAATCGAATAGTAGCAAGCCTAATTTATGTGAAAGTGCACATTTTCAAACATTTAACTATGCTTTTTTTTTTTTTTTTTTTTACATTTATGTATAAGCTAAATCTGAAATAAAATGATGAGGTGTTAAATTTAGGTTTATTTAATGTTTTATTCCATAACCTATCTGGGAAAAAATATGTAAATTCTCTGTGATTTAAGTAGACCCCTATTTATAACAGATTGATTCTATTTTTCCTGTGGGTGAATCTACATTAGAACGCTGCTTGTTTTTTTTTTCTTCCAAGTTAACTGTGAGGAATAGCATGCATTAGATGGCACCCTCATAAATAATTCACCACTGCACTTAAGGTTCTATAGCATGTTATAACTGCCTTGGGATTTTATCTTGAGTAAACACAGATAGTTCTTTCCTTTTTATACTTTTAACATCTCTGGTCTAACGTATTCTTGAAACCTAAATTGGAAATTGTGTTTGGTTATTTTTAATATTACATTAAAACATTTAAAAAAAAAAAAAAAAAACTTTAAGAAAATAATAAATCATCAGCTTTACTATATTTTATTATGCATTATAATAATATACTGTAATAAACATTTAGTGTAGTCTTATCTCTGTCACTAGTCAAATTCAAGATGCTTGTCTTTGAATGTGGCATTATATGCAAACCTACAGTATATACACAGGGAATTCTATGTACAGAGAGAAAGCTAACAGTTTTTTAACCCCAGATTTGAAGTTCCTTGTTTGATTAGCAAGGGCTACTTTAAAAGTAAACTCTGCTTTTTTGAGGCATTAAATGCTTTGTTTTCTTTGTGGACTTAACAATGGCTTCTGTTACAAATGGCTTTTTGATAGCTGATAAAATTACACCAAAAGTGTTGTTTTTGTGCTCTGCACTTGATGCCATCTGGTATCTATCTACAGCTGGGATGTGAATGCACTGGGCATTTTGAGATGATTTCGAGTTAAACCAGTGTTTTCTGCAGCAGAAAGAGGAAATGTGTGCTTAGCAAAGCCAGTTGTAAACAATTAAGCCTCACAATGGGACATTGGCTACTGTCCTATTAAGAAAATAATGCTAACTTTATGCCAAGGTTTTCGTTTTACAGGAAAACAAAAAATGTGTACCACTGCTATACATTAAATAGGCTTATAAAGACAGCACCATTCATGTCACCTTTTGGTTTCAAAGTAGTATCTTCTGATGACTCATGTATTATTTCTGATGACAAGCTACTGTAAACACTCCTTACAGTTTTATATGAATGTTACAGTAAAATTATATATATCAGACTTGTAATCGAGTCCTCAAACTGAGTCCCGAGTGTTGAGTTCGCGTCCGAGTCCGTATCCGGGTCACTATCATTCGAGTCCGAGTCACTATCATTCGAATCCGAGTCACTATCATTCGAGTCTGAGTTGACTTCAAGTCTCAAGTCCTTGAAACAAACTCACGTAATTTTTCATTAAACTAGTGGTAGTAGTGGGGGAACAGTTTACCTAACGGACATTGTCTGATATCCCTAAGGAAAAATGCACACATAATACAAAATAAAAATACAAAAAAATTAGTTTGATTTTCTAAACTAGATTATTCTATTTGCATGCCTTTTTCAACTTGTCTGTCACTATATTCTTTTCTTTTGGAATTGGAACTGGAATACTGTTTGAATGTACCTGAAGTTTATAGATAAGCTTGAAGTTCAAGTTTGTAAGACATTGTTTTTTTACTTTGCTAGAAGCCGTGAGCTGGAGTATAGAGCCAGTGTAGTGTTAAAAAGTGCTACATCGCCATAATGTGGTAGGTGTACCAAAGTATGATGTCAGAAAGCGGTACACTTATGTTGCAAGTGTTATGTCAGATTTTGGTACATGTTTCAATCAATTGTGATCTGATGCATGTTTTCCTATTGTCAAAAAGAGGTACATTTACCATTAATTATATATAATTTGTTTGCAAAAGTAAACTGGAAACAGACAATTTCTTTAGAAAGAAAAAACAATTCACAAGAAGTCCACCACAAAGTTGCACAAGTTGCACATGACAAATATTTGCATACTACTTTCGTAATGGTGGAAAATATGATAAATTACATTAAAAATTACGTAAAAGACTGGAAAATATTATAAATTCAATTTAAAAAGATGTAGAAGACCAAGAAGTACTATTATTTAAGAAGTACTATTATTTGTTTTCCAAAACAGAAACGTCATGTTTCATTTTCATTGCATTTGTCTGTAATAGATTGAGATTGTGCTTCAGTTCATTTGATTTCCGATAATGTGTTTTTTCTTTTCTCTTTTACACAAAAACATATATTTATGTATTTTCCCTTTGTGTATGTTTATAATGGAATACAAAAAATGAAGTTACATAGTACGCCTGGTTGGCATGGAATGCTGAGATAGTCTTTGGCAAAAAGGCAGGATTGGTACAGAGCGTAACCTTTGTCCTGGCCTCTGTAAAAATTAGTGGGCTTTCTCGATCAAGAATACCTGCATCTCACTCAGCCACTTTGCGGAAGTGATAGCATGCAAGAAAGCCGTTTTAAATGATAACAATTTCAGCTCAACTGAATGCCGCCCTGGTGGCTGATGTAAGCCACCACTGTTATGTTGTTTGTATGGACAAGCACACGTCTCCCTCGAACCTCCTGCAAAAAGTTCTGCAAGGCCAGGTAACCCTCCTGCTGTTTTAAAACACTGATGTGGAGACCCTGCCAAGGAGGCTTCCACACACCTTGTGCACCCCGGCCATTCCACAGAGCACCCCAGCCCAGACTGGACGTGTCTGTGGTGACGACCTCCCTTCTGGTGACACTGCCCAGTGTTATACCTAGATGTAGATGGGCCAGCTGTTTCTACCAAGAGTGCCTTAGACAGTGGTGGGACGCTGTTGTAGTTCCCCAGCTGTGCGGCGAATGCACTGGCTGAACAGGCTTTCTTGAGAATCAACTCAGAGACCCAGCACTGCTTGTTAGGGCAGGTAGCATCCTTGGACAGGAGCGCTAAATTAGGCGCCTACACCTAAGCGGCAATAGAGACCCAGCTTCTCCACATCATGCACCCTATCAACTGGGAAACAGCAGGATTTCAAAAAGGAAATCCAGGTGAACTGGGGGGGTGGGGGGGGTGGACCTTGCTGTAGGCCAGGGCACTTGTAAGATTGCAGTGGCAATCTTGATCAGCAGTAGAAGCTCTGCCAACAGAGAGAGCTTAACCACAGGGGACATGCTGTCAGATTCTACGTCCTCAAATGGGAACGCCAGCTGCTGTTAGCCCACCTCCTCAGAAGTGGGATGGACAGTATGTCCTCCTGTGGCCAATAAGCACTCATGACCCCCTGGGGCCCCAAGGGGACAGGCGGCACCAAACGTTCCCACAGTAATTCCTTGCTGGGAAACAGCTGTCCAAAACTTTTCCATCTGCCTAGAGCTTTTCCATGTGCTCAGAGTCTGCCAACCACCTGGAACGGCAACTCTTCTTCCTCTTCAGTCATCTGCTCTCCCTCGGCACACAGGTCGGTAGGGCTCCCTTGGCACAGGCTCAAAGAGCAGCTTTGATATTCAATATTCAGGATTCGGGTCTTTAGAAGGTAAATACCTATTCGGTAATGGTTACATTTCGTACTTGAAAGGGAACCCATATATTCACAGTATGTTATATAGGCTTATGTATTTACTGTTACAAAGTTTAATTCAAAGTTGAAGGAGCCAAGAGGCTGGTTCCTAAGGTAGAGTATAACAGCTAATAAACCAAAACTCATGAACAAATAGGTCAACAAAAAACTAAATCTAAATTCTAATACTATTAACTTGTGGTAATGAATGTCTATGCCATTTGGATCACCAGTTCTCCAGGTATATCTAAAAATGTATGCATCACACACACACTGATTTCAAGAGTCCAAGAGCAATGTGTCACTTACCTGAACGATTGTTGGGAGATGTTCTAACTGGGGAGATAGAAGGTGTGCGGGAAGAGGAGTATGGTCTCTGCCTGTCCCTCTCTATTGTTGAAGAAGAGCCAACAAAATGATACTGTGAATATCCATCCTGCAAAACAATGCAAACATATATGGGGTTACTCATTATGTTTTATTTTGTATGGGTCAGAGCTATGCTAATTAATGTGTTTGTGTTGTTCTAGATAAACTTTGTAGAATCATTGTGCACCAGTTGGAAGGAAAAAAGTTCTTGGTGCTGAGAGTTTAGAGATGATTTCGAGTTAAACTGAGGCCTCATGGGTGCTTAAAACTTCTCAGTTTAAAAAAGTTACAGGATCTTATCACTGAAACAAAAAAGTGATAATTGAAAAAAAAGACACTGCCTTTACTGAAACCCTAGCAGAACCATTAGCAGACCACAGTGCACCACAATGTATTTGGAATACATATTGCACAATAGTACTAATATTGTAGCATGCCGGTGCTTCTCTGGTAATGCAATACATAAACAGTGTGTACTGCTTCATGCCATGGTTAGTCAAGTGATATCTCATTTGTTAGGCGTAGCATCTCTGCCAGTCATTACAACACAGCTGTGTTACACTCATAACCAATTGATACCAAACTGAAAGGGGTTTGTAAAGTGATTTTGATGCATATCTGTTATCGATGTTCTGTAAACAGAAAATCTAATAGGCTGCAGATGCACACTTTGATAATTTCAATTATGAGGAGGGGACATGTACCGCTTATTTGCGCACAAAATAGATAATCTATGTGTTTTATCTACACAGATGATCAAAGTAAGATCCTCTTGCTCGATACTAGGGAAAATAAAACATGTATTCATAACACGGGGAGCAGAGAAAACCATGCACATAAATAAAGCAGCAAAAAAGAAAATACAAATATAATATAGACATATGGTTATTCTGTGGATAATATGCTGCCATCCAGAAGTCCATATGTTTACTTAATTGCCTGCATATTTTCCTGCACTTGCACACTCCCAAATAGCAGGCTGTCTGCAAGGGTGTTAGCTGGCTCTTTGCACGATTCCCCGACAGGCTCAAAGGTGGTCGGTGACAAGTTCCATCTGCTTGTGCTGGAGACTGGGCACAAATCAGCCAGTTGCCTAAATAATCGAGTAGTCTGATGCCTCTGAGTCTCAATGAGGCCAGTATAGCTTCCCTGCACTTTGAAAAGGCACAGGGAGCTAGAGAGGCCAAATGGCAAGACCCAGAACTCGTACGCTGTTCCCTGTGCTCTTCCTGTGCACTGGTTTTATGGGGATGTGGAAGTAGGCGCCTTTAAGGTTCACACAGGTGAACCAGTTCCCTGGCCTGATTTACTGCAGCAGTTGTTGTATTGTCAACATTTTTAACCTCCTTCGGCTCAGACACAGGTTGACCTGTCTGAGGTCACCATCCCGCTTGGGCACTAGTTAGTACCTGCAGTAGAACTCTTCCTCCAACTGAGGGGGTCTATCATGTGAATAGTCTGTTTTTGCAGGTTTTGCTACCTCATGAGACACCACTACGACCTCCTGTGGGTCCGTGACTGAAGTTAGTCACGTCCCGAAAGGACCATAGGTATGCCCTGGTGTAATAGGGACATCCAACAGCTTTGTGCCTATATAGGATGTCCACAGAATAGCAGGAGCTGTAGTCCGGTCACCCCAGGATGACTGAATCTCAAAAAGATGATCCGGGTGCATTGGGGGGATGACGACACAGGAGAGGTGGTAGGCTTGTCACCAAAGATGGACTGCCTTGTCTCACCTTCTGTAGGCCAGGACACTTGCAAGACTACAGTGGCTCACTTGATCAATGGTAGTTCATCAGACATAGAGAGCTAACCACAGGGGGTATGCTGTCTGACTCCACGTCCTCAGACAGGAACTCCAGCTCCTGTTCGCCTTCCTCCTCACAAGTGGCAAGGGAACATCCTGCGGGGCTGTTCAAGCCCCGAACAAAACCGGCTTAGTACTGGACCGGGGATGTAAACACTGTTCTGTAGCGCGTCGGAACCGGGATGGTACCGGGTCAGTTCAGTACCGGTTCGGTGATTTTAGCACCGGGTTGGTACTGTACCAATCGGAATCAGGATGGTACTGGGTTGGTTCGGTACCATCAGAACCGGGACAATTCGGTACCGGTTTCGGTGACTGTAGCAATGGGTTGTTATTTTACAGGGTCGGTTCAGTGACTTTAGCACCGGGTCGGAACCGGGATGGTACTGGTTTGGTGACTGTGGCACCGTTGCGGTACGGTAGCGGTGCAGTAAACTTGTTCCTGGTTCAGTACGATACCAGGTTGGGAACGGAGCGGGTCACTGTAAAAATTTGTGTAAAAACACAATAAATGTGAAAATCTATAGCAGAAAAAGTATCCTAATAGGCTTCCTGTCAGGTCAGGTCAGTTCTTGAAACGAAAAATGGCGCTGAGATCTCTGCGTGCAGTCCTGTCCTTTATAGTCTTGGGGGAGGGCATGACTGCGTCACAGAGGCTCGGCTGATGAGCTTTGTTATATCTTATTCAGGTTTCGGGTCTTAAAGAAGTTAATACCCATTTAGTAATGGCTACATTTCGTACCTGAAAGGGAATCAACTGGACTAAACTGAATTATAGATTAATTGGTTTCTTAATATTGGACAATTAGTACACTATTTCTTTATTGTTAATTTTATGTTCAGCCATCTTGTAAAAACAACAAATCTGGTGGAACTTAGGAGGTATAGTTAAAGTAAAAATGTATGTTGTTATTTCATCTTTGAGGATTTTTTTATTTTTATTTTTAAATTTTAGGTGTTCTCTAGGTCTAAGACATTCAAATTTCACTGTGTGTCTGTTTGGTTATCTGTCAATTTATATACACTACAGTATGCTCAACACAAAATAAACTAGACTTTTTTTGGAAGAAATTAAATGTATATGGCAAAAGGCATGGATTTAATACAAAACCTAATTATCGATTCAGACATTTTGTTGTTGATAACACCTCCGCAAGGATGAAACAATATTGTGCTGGAATCGAAATCATGGAATCAAACCATACAACTGGTTCCTGCTAAAATGATGGTTTGGTGCACAATGCTTATACCAGCACAATTAGCAATTTAATACATTGGATTTATAGTCATGTTTATAGTAGGGCAATTAGTTGAATTAATTCAGTAAATAATTGAAATTATTTTTGTGCTGGGTACAGTTATGTTCTGAGGACAGTTTTTTTTTTTTTTTTGACAGGGACATTGTACTTTTTTTTTTACATAAATGAACATGTCATATGATGCACTGTACCCAAATTTAGCTAAAAGCTCATTTTTATTGGTAGTCCCTGGGCAAGTGAGAATAAAGATACCGGTAAGCAAATCAACAATGAATTGCAGAATATAAAATACAACCCTGCCAATCAATGAATACATGTTTGTTTTGTTTTGTTTTTAACCATACTTATAGTTTATAAGCAAAATCCCTACGTTCATGAGTATTTTTTATATCATCTGTTAATGAATTCCAGAATATTACACCTTTAATTGAGAATGCAGATTGTGCAAATTTAGTTCAATATCTTGCCTCCATACAATTACCATTGACAGCTGCTCTGGTGATTCTGTTGCTAAATTCAGAACGGGGCGTAATGAATTATTTTAATAGTGGAGGAGCAAGTTGATGCAGAGACTTAAAAATCAGAACTCCATATGAATAATGTATAAAGTTATCAAAACTTAACAAATTGTATTTTGTAAGAATTCCACAATGGTGAAATCTCATTGGTTTTTTAACTACATTTTTTGGCTTTGTTTATGCAGAGAGTGGATTGGCTGAACACACAGATTTCCCTGTTTGTGACCAAGTGGGTATACATTATGCTAAAATCAAAGGATCATAGCATGCAAATATAATTTAGCAGCATTCTAAAACAGCTACATTTATATATATTGTACTTTGCCATTTTTATCACCTTTTTAATGTACTTTTTAAAACTTAATTGACAATCCATTATTATTCATAAATATTTTTAAATCAAAGACTGCATCAATTTTATCTACTTTAATTCAAATAGCAAAATTGTTTCCAATTGAATTTTGTTTAATGGGAAAACATAGTCCCACTGTTTTTTTCACATTCAGAGTTAGACAAGAGTGGCTCAGCCAATTTGTTACCTCTATCATGGTAGTAGTTAGCTTACAGACAGCCTCTTGACGTGTTTTGGCAGAAACATACAAAACTGTATCGTCGGCGTACACCTGGAGATCAACTTCAGGACATGCATCCGATAGATCTTTAATATACAGACTGAATAGTAGTGGCCCTAATACAACCCAGGGGAACCCCAACTGTACAATTCCTAATAGGAGAATGAAACCCATTTCAATGTCTTATTAGAAACATTTAATTTTGATAATTTCGAAATAAGGACATCGTGATTAACTGTATCGAAAGCTTTCTTTAGATCTAAAAATATGGCTCCAACTACTCCCCAGCTATCAAGCTGAAGTTTGATCTTTTCTACAAAATAACAATTTTCAGTTTCAATCGAGTGCTCTGGTCTAAACCCAAACTGCACTGGGTGTAGAATATCTCCAGCCTTCAAGTGTGACATCATTTGTTCATCGAACACCTCCTCAACAACTTTTGACCTAACCGAGAGCATAGTGATAGGAACTATAATTACTGATCTCCTCGGAGTCTCCATTCTTAAAAACAGGTAGAACTGCTGCAGATTTCTATGTACTCAGAAAACTTCCATGCTTCACTGTTATATTCGTCAAATCAGTTAAAGGACATGTCAGAATATCTTTGTATTTCTTTATGAAAGCAGTATCTAAACAAGATAGATAATTTACCTTTGAAGTTTTAAGAGATCCAATGATCTTATAAATTTTAGCTTCTGTTACTTCCTGAATATTGAAAATGTGTTTTCCCTTATTAATTTGAAAGGTGCTAGTTATAATGCTAGTGTCAAAATTGTCAGCCAAATCTTCTACTGAATCTATTAAAAAAGTCATTAAAACCTTACTATTGTTTACCAGTTTACCTTGTATTTTTTATTCAAATCCCTCCTTACACACATTTTTGTTCCTTCTGCTCAGGCAGTCAAATGTTTCCAATTAATTTGCTATTTCTCTTTGCCTTATTTATTATATTAATGTAAAAATCTGCTTTGGCTTTTTGCAGCTCACTTACAACTTTATTCCTTAATATTTCTCTCCTTTCCGTGTTCAAATCCTTACGTTGTATTGTACTTTGCTGTTCCACTTTCCATTCATTGGACAACTCCAGAGCTGAATCCATTCCCAACAGTCTCTCACCACACGCCGCTGCTTCTTTCGCACAGCCTATTTTAGCACTGTCTCGCTCTTTCTCCCCCGTCACCGCTCCAGCAATTAACTGCAGATTGTGCCCATCAGTCAAGTCAGTAACGGTATCAACTGGCCTGGAATTCAGCTGAACATCTCCCGCTAACAGCAAGGTAGTAACAAAGAATTTCCAAAACCTCAGCTTTCCATTACAGCCGGCTTTCCCATTTCCATCTCCAAATGACTTTCCTGTTTCAGTCGTCTGCGGCATGGCCCGTCCATTGTTCAATACTGACCGGTATACACCAAAATGCCCCGGCGGGACAGTATTGATTTGCAGCCTGGTGTGTCCGATGCAAACACAGCTGCTACATACATAATTATACTAATCCAATTTAGTATTTGCTGGAACCCATTTCATTTCTTTGTAAAGTGCACAGAAAAAAAATTTGGGGTGTAGTGGCTAAAGTTCTTTTAGATTTTTCTAAGAATGGAGCAGCACCTGCCACACTGCTCCATCTGTCGGCCATTCTTCGTTCCAACAGAGTTTAGATCACTTATTAACACTGCTGAAGCTCTTTATCTCTGCCAATTGTAGAGTTGTTCAATATCACCCACTTAGCCCAGGAGATCTATGGCTCAAGAGTTCTCAAGTCTGTCTCTAGATTAGCTACCCTGGGCCTGTTTCTGTCATCCTTCCTGTGTAAAGTGAGTTAATGCTCACATGTTGGATGATCATCTGGGAATATGTTCCTTATAGACTTTAAGACTTCCATTTCAAAACTGTCTAGCTTCATTAGATGCTGTCTTTCTCACTGAGAGGCCTTCTGAGGAAATTCTACAAGATTCTAGGTCTTTAATCAAAATTACTCTGAAGAGGTTATGGTGTCCAATCAGCATTTCTCTTTTATTTCTATACAGCACTCATGCCCCACAGGTCTTGAGGTGTTGTTTAAAGAGGAATCCTTTATATTACTAATGATCACACAACTAATATAGATGGCTTTTCAGCATCAAAACACCTCAGGTCTGTATCAAGGCATACCGCACATAAAAATTGTACACATCACAGACTACAGTATTTTGAATATTGGTTAAGGATGCATGTTATAAACAGTATTACTATTTGTATCTGTGGTAAAACAAGATAAAAAGCTGAGCTGACAAATACATTTTACTTGGTAGTCTTAACAGTTTAAATGATATTTTATTACTGTGTGTTTCTACTGTATATGTGGATGGATGTGTTCAAAATATTTTCAATTACACAACAGTGTGAAATTAATTGCCCACTTACTACTTTAGGGATTCCAAATCATATATCCTCCTATAAACGATTACCCTGACATCATAAAGGCAACTCCACTGAATTAAACCAACCTGCATTTTCATAGGGCTTGTCTATAATTGTAATGGAACTGACACAGACCTATACTTTCAAAATAACTTTGAAATAATTATAAAGAAATTTTGTGTCTGATCGTAACAAGATGCTATACCTATACATTGCTTTGACAGGTTTGATATACCTTTTAAATAATGAATCAAACATATAGCTATATTGTCTGGAAATATTTTCATTACATTTTTACTGTCCTACCGCACCCTGGCTCCTGGCTCGGCCAGCGTCAGTTCCTTATCCTGAGCCTCTCTTTTGGGGCAGTGACTACAGTCCTATCCGGCACAAGGGTGGCTGGACAGGGTATCTGCGCTGTCCCTCCGTGTGCCTGAAGGTGAGGGCAGCGTGGTCTGTCTGGATGGTGAAGGGGAGGAAGTGCTGGTAGTGCCAGTAGCTATCTTCTGGTCACGCAGTACCTCCACTCTGCCTTGTTGAGGGTCTGGTTGAAGTAAGGCACCACTCTCTCACTGTCGGGCCCTTGTTGGGACAATACAGCTTCAATCCCTTCGTTGCTGGCATTCGTGTCCAGGAGGAATGGTAGGCTGGGGTCAGGGGGGCAGAGCACTGGGGACTAGCTCAGTGCTTCCCAGAGGGTGCTGAAAGAAGACCTGCCGTTCCTCTGTCCATTCAAAGGGCTCTTCCTTCTACAGCAGTTGGTGTAGGTGTGTGGTGATGCTGGTGGAGCACAGGACATATCGGCTGTAGTAGGACATAAGGCCCAGGAACCCTCGTAGTTGACATTGGTCAGTGGGGGTGGGCCCTTCCAAAACGACAGTCACTTTGTATGGATCTGTGGTTATCCCCTCTCCGCTGACCCAGGAATGTGACCTCTTGCTGCATAAACCGGCACTTCCCCGGGTACAATTTGAGCCCAGCTGCAGCCACTCACTGCAGCACCCTCCGCAGAGCGCCACGGGCCCCTTGCCAGTGAAGAAGGCTGTCTTGTGTCTCACTGCTGGTGCGGTGAAGAGAACCACGTTGAGTCATCCACCAGTGACTCATCGGTGAGGGGAAGGGGGTACATGATTATGAGAAAACTCCAAACATGAACTTAAAAGTTATGTATACAAGGATATTATAGAGATATTAACGAATTTTGTAAGGGTTAATGTGGCCACTAAAATAATCATACAGTAGTTTTTTATTGTTTACAGCTACACTGCAGTGTTGTTGCTGTAGCCTGGTCTATCATGTCCTTTGCACCCGCCTCCACTATTGTTTACATCTGCCCTTGTGTCTGGTTCCTCTTCCTCCTCATCACCGTCGATGCAAACGACACACTGCCCATCAGTATGGGGGGCAGTGTAATGGCTCCTGTAATTTAGTTTCTCCGCCTCTGGATTCTCCCCCACTCTCCGCTGACGTGATCAGCGCTGCCTCCACCCCTTTGTGCAGGATCTGCAGCCATCTCTGTCTTGCTCTGCAGCCATCTCCTGACCATCAGCTCAGCAAAGAGCTCTCCCAGTCTTCTCCAGAGTCTGCTCTTTCTCTGCATCCCAGCCCGTCCTGGCATTGGCGTGTCCTTCGCCTTCATTTCCCATAGCGTCTCATCCACAATCCCACTTCTGATCACCAATGTAGTGTTACGTGGAAAAGAAGGCAGACTCACAATAGAAAATGCATTTCTCGAACTAGTCGGTTTATTTCACTGCAAAAGAACTACCGTACGCTGTAGCTGGAACAAGCAGTAACAGCTACTATAGAGGATGATAAAGTAGTGTGGCAAAATGTCAGACTATAGTAAAGATAAACCAAAAAGTAAGAGTGAAACCACCACAACTAGCAAACGGAATATATAAAAAAAGGACATTTAAAGTTACTTACAGTACCCTTTAATGAGATTGCTTGTAGGTTTCATAAAAAGAAAAATAAAAGAAACCCTGTCTGTTGATTAGGTTAGCAGTGATGAGGTTGTTTTAGCCTCAAGTGGTGTTGCAATAACAATCTCTTACCTTCTTGTAGAGGCTACGCAGATCCCTGTATTGCCACATGCTGCTGAGGACCTGAGATGCTGCTTTCACCACCTTTGGTGAGTGCCTGTGCAACAACAACAAAAAGAAACACCATGCGTTATCAGCCTGAAAGCAATACAGCTGACTCTGTTACAACATATCATATACATAACTGTACTGCATACAACTGATATTTTCACCCGGAATCAGCTCTTTTTCATGTAATCTTTATTTTCAGTATAGGCAAGTGTCCATGCCAGGGATGATGACTTAATTTTTTTAATCCTCCTTTTTCAACTTTACTGTAGACATGCAGACTTCCTTATCAGCTAAATGATATTAAACTAAAAATTGTATCTCATGTCAATATTTGCCAAATAAGTATTTTCCACAGAAATGCAAATCATAGCAACAATCTACATTATACATTTTTAGAAACCAATATGTCAACATTGCCGCTTTAGTGGGCGATTCATTATTTGCAATGTGTTCGGCCAAGCAAATGATACAGTATCTATCATTGCATTTGATTAATTAGCCTGATTGTATCAAGGCCCCTTAATTAAACAATAATAACAGCGGTGACATTACTATGGTAAATAGGTTTTACAATGCTGTACTCTTATAAAGCAAACCCTGCTGCTTGCTGCAGAAGCATCAACACCAATGGGATCACAATAAAATCGGCCAGAAACTTTAAAGTAGCAGATCAGATTTAACAGTGAGGCCTACGAATAATAAATCATAAGATTAATCAGCAAATGTCCCACTTAACAGTAGAAACATATATCAAGGATGTTCTTACTAGCCAGCTAGGAGGAACATAATTAAATCCTGAAATACATAATTGTGTTGAAATGAAGGCTCTCTCAAAATGACCATATTCCTTAATTTAATGCTTTCAAAATGACCTTTTAACACAGCCCATTCTGTTTGAGGAATTTCCCTGAAAGGTTAACTGGCAACACTGTTAATGAAGAAAAAGAAACAATCTGAATGTGCTATTGGGATGTACTATTTGGTTGTTGGATTACAAATGTGAAATATTGCGTTAGATTAGTTCCCTGTGCTGCAATGCTTACTGCATTCTAAATCTTAATAAATTGGGCTGTGGGCTGTTACTGTAGCATCTTCATTACGTTTTTCAAAGAGTATCCAGTTGTATAACCTACTGCAATATATTAATTTGTCTTAGTATTGCCACATCAGTTTTAGATTGACCACATTGGTAACTGTACATCCCTGATTGGTACTGTGTGGCACAAAAATGTTTATGAGTGAATTAACCCTCTCATAATGACCTTGGATAACTATGAACACCATTTAAAAAAAAAAAAAATGTATTCTTAATCAATTGCTGAATTATTTTAACAAAAATTGATTGCCTAAGTTGACATTACATTGGTAATTCATTTGATACAGTGCAACAACACTAGCTTGGCTGGGTGCCGATAAATTTGGCAGAGAAGCCAATTTGAGCTAAATTAATTAAAATCAATTTTGTCAAACAATAATAGTCTATCAGAACAAATAAATCACGTCTGCATTCTCCTTTTCTGGGTAACAAATGTTCCAGCAAAAACATGCTAACAGCAGGGCTTTAGTCTTCTTGACAGTCAGCTACCAGATGATACTGCCTTCCAAATCAGGGATCTACCCATATAAACCTTTCCTATAGTAAATGCAAAACAAATTGTAATAAAGCATAGTGAAAGCATTGCAAATCCCAGACTGGCATGGTAAAGCATATTTATAAACATGGCAACCCAGAGTAATACTATATATACCACTGATAAACATGGTAAAACTACAAAAACACTGTGTTAAACATTAAGAGTATTGGTTAAATAATGCAGTAGCTTTGTAATGCAGTACAATTAACAGTAAATAATACATTCTACAGTAGTATTTCAAAACTGAAAAGTTTAATACTTTTTTGAAGGTACTTAAACTCTCATACAGTAAATCAAAGTGCAAATGTTTTTAAATACTGAAAGGGAAAAACATTTTATAATAATATGTTTTTAGTTAATTATCAGAATATCAGATGAGCAAACTAAGCTAGTACTGAAATGCTGCTCCAGAGATCCCCTTTTATTCTTAGATAGGGATGAACATTGTGGTTTTTAAGGCTTATGAATACAGCCCTGTAAATTTATTTAATTTAATTTTTTTATAATTTTCCATTTTATTTTTCACAAATTTTGTTTTAATATATATATTTACATTTTGACAAACAGACCTCGCACAGAAAAACTATTTAGTTACCATAATTTGTCATTAGCGGCAGTAACGGAAACGTACAGTCCAACAATTGACTGCCTATTTACAGAGCCCATGCCCTCTCTAAAAATACAATTTGATATATATATACACACACACACTGCCCTATTATTGTGGGGCTGTCACAGTAATTGCAAATACAGCAATCTACCCAATAATTTCAATCCCATTGCACTGAACTAGGGCTCCAGTATACAAAACAAGCTTGGGGTTTCTCAACATTTAACCTTTTCAGGAGCAAGCATTTTTCGGTGGGATGCTCCCCCAGGGACCAGGTGTTTTTCCTACAAAAATTCACTAAAATTGAAAATTGTGTCCTTTTTTTCTTTACACGCTGGGGAACATTATAAAGTACTTCAGAAACCATACAACATTTCACATTTTTTTTCCCAACACAATATTTCTTTATTTTTTTATTTTTAAGTATTTTTATGATGTATTCTCCTTAGAAATACATGTATAAAAACACAATATTCTATGACCGGAGGGACCTTACAATATTTTCTGAACATTTTGTTGACAAATATTGATGTTTGGGCAAATTACAAGACATTGTTTCACCTGAGTGATTGAAATGGCATAACAGACGTTTATTCTCTGGGTCTTTGTAAGCAATAATGGACACTACTCTGATTTATTTTTTCAAAATAAATATTTATAAATAAAATAGTTATTCATTCCATTATTATCAGTAATAAGGGAAAAAAAAAGTACCTGAAACACTTAGTTCATGAAATAGTATCTGCTAATATCCACTAATTTCTTGATATTTATAAATGTTGTACACACACATATATATATATATATATATATATATATATATATATATATATATATATATATATATATATATATAAAACACATGAGACAGAATAAATATTCTAATATAATTATTAAGTCAAATACATCAGACTTGCAGTGCTGCCCCTTTTTTAATTAACTATAAACAAGTTCTTGTGATGTTTTGTTTCTGCTTTTGTCTGTGCTGGGCTGCTGTAAACTGTCTCCACCCTTTAGACACTAAATGCCCCTCTCAGTGAAAACCTATCAGGAAGTGAATGGCAGTCCCTCCCCTATCCACTGATATGTGCTTCAAGCCTGAAAAAACAAAGTGTGTTTTTTTTTTTTTTTTTTTTTTTTTTAATTGTGTTTACACGATCGTGGTCCAAGAAGCCCACTTCAGTATGATCGTGTTAACATGGTCCTGGTCCTTAAAGGGTTAAACACTATACAAAGCAGTTTCATTCATTCAAATTCATTCAAAACCAAAACATAATTTGCTCAAGTGCAAAGTTTGCACCACTTGAAATAAAAGAATTAGCATACCAATACAAAATATAAGCAAACAAGACATATTTTCTGCAAAAGGAATACACAGCTAATGCGTAACGATGGCATCTTTCGTCATTAGTTTGTCACTGTCAGCTGCATGCAGCCGCACTTTGCAGTGTTGTTTAATTGTTATGCGTGGTTTAGGCATTTTCGGAACAAACTTCTCTTCTCTTCCATCACAATTTTAATTCTCAAATGACTCCAAATTATCCATCTGCGCAAGTGCTAGTCAGAGATTCCGTTTCCCTTCAGACCGTGTCTATGGTAACGGCTGAGCCTTGACAACTATGACTGCAAATATTCATTTAAAAGTATTTTTGTATAAACCTCCCAATTAAAAAATGCAATTCTGTGTTTAGTTTATAATGATTTTTCGTTTTATTTCATTTTATATTTGCATTTCGTTTTATTTAGATTTATATGTTGCATTTAATTTTATTTTGTGCTATTTTGTATTTGTAAAAAACACAGGGCTCTACTTATGAATAATTGTGGATCATGCTCAGCATGAATAAGCACCTCCTGAATATTAAAAAATGCATTACACAGGTATGAACTATGAAAAAAAAAATACATTGAAAATATGAAGAAAATCATATAACCTTTTTGTAAATAAAGCCAATCTCTTTTTGTTATTTATCAAGGTAGGACTAGAGAGTTCTGAATAATAAGATATGCTTGGTTTCAGGATTCTGCAGTTGAATTTCAACAGATTCATCTCAGGATAAGGAAATGTGAACTTTATGACACAGAGACTGTTTGAAATGGAATAATATCCAAAGGAGGGTGTCTTTTTTAGCCTCCTCCTTTCCCCAGTGTTGTAACCAACTCTTCTGATCTAGCAGTTCATTTGTTATACATTATTCAGAACAAAATATTGATTATGTCATTGATTATAATACAATGCTTTTTATGGAAGACGCTGGAGACTTCTGGCTAGGCAGCTTGCAAGCAAATATTTCTACATTTCCATTTTAATTTCATTTAACACATTTACTTCATCCACTGTCGCCTCATCACAATGTGTGTCTGGTGCACACACAAAAAAAAAAACCTATACAGCTCAAAATAAAAACACAGGTATCCAAACACAGTTGCTGTGACCTGGTTCAATATTAAATCTTAACATTCTTACCAAAGCATAATGTACACTATTTGATAAAAGAACACTCTTTGTTCAAACACTGACTGCGCCGCGTGCAGGGAGGGTGGTATTGTGATAAGAATGGATGTAAAACTACTGTCCATTAAAGTTTGATGGAGGCAATGCAAATGTATCAGGCACAGTGCATTTAGGGCCAGTCATTATGTTGGATATATACATCACTCACTGTCATGCTAGCTAAATATTTCCCTTAAAACCAATATATTTCTTTATGACTCATAGAAAAGAGATAAAGCATTTGATAATATTGAAGGCTGAATCTTAAGTGTTCAGCCAATATGACACTTATTACTGCAACCAATATAAGCAAGCTCAGCTGACACAATCTTGACCCTTGTGACTATTCTAAAGTGTGTGTTTTTCTTCTTTTTTCTGTGACTCTGAATTTATCTAACTGCAGAAGAGGTATTCTCTAAAAATGAGTCTGCATTAAGGTGGAAGTTAAGAACATAAAGTTTACAAATGAAAGGAGGCCATTCGGCCCATCTTGCTCGTTTGATTGTTAGTAGCTTATTGATCCCAGAATCTCATCAAGCAGTTTCTTGAAGGATCCCAGGATGTCAGCTTCAACAACATTACTGGGGAGTTGATTCCAGACCCTGACAATTCTCTGTGTAAAAAAAGTGCCTCCTATTTTCTGTTCTGAATACCTCTTTGTCTAATCTCCATTCGTGACCCCTGCTCCTTGTTTCTTTTTTCAGGTCGAAAAAGTCCCTTGGGTCGACATTGCCAATACCTTTTAGAATTCTGAATGCTTGAATTAGGTCGCCACGTAGTCTTCTTTGTTCAAGACTGAACAGATTCAATTCTTTTAGCCTGTCTGCATATGACATGTCTTTTAAACCCGGAATAATTCTGGTCGCTCTTCTTTGCACTCTTTCTAGAGCAGCAATATCCTTTTTGTAGCTAGGTGACCAGAACTGAACACAATATTCAAGATGAGGTCTTACTAATGCATTGTACAGTTTTAACATTACGTTCCTTGATTTAAATTCAACACTTTTCACAATGTATCCGAGCATCTTGTTGGCCTTTTTTTTATAGCTTCTCCACATTGTCTAGATGAAGACATTTCTGAGTCAACAAAAACTCCTATGTCTTTTTCATAGAGTCCTTCTTTAATTTCAGTATCTCCCATATGATATTTCTAATGCACATTTTTATTTCCTGCGTGCAGTACCTTACATTTTTCTCTATTAAACGTAATTTGCCATGTGTCTGCCCAGTTCTGAATCTTATCTAGATCATTTTGAAAGCCTTTTGCTGCTGCAACAGTGTTTGCCACTCCTCCTGGCAAATTGGGAAGGTGGAGGGGAGGCGACGGCAACACCCAGGTGAGTTTACCTGAGATTTACATAGCATACAAGGAAGTGATCTAATGAGAGAAATTATTCAATAAGCCTAATGAGAGAGCAATCAGTCAATAACCTCCCCTGAATATCAGCCTAAGCTAAGTAATCAAATGTATTCCCCTTAATAACCTTGGATGAACCACTTGATATATATGATATAAATATTTTCATTTAAAATGTTTTTCAATTCAAAATAAAATCTATAATGTAACCATTATTGGTGGTTCATTTCACTGATTTGGGGTACATTTCACACATCTGAAACATTATTGTATTAGCATTGGTTTCAGGTGTATGTACAGTATATGTACATACGTATGTTTGACAAGAGTTTAGGTGCACATGAATAGATACAGTAGTGTATATTTCTCTTGCATTATTCATTTTTTAATTGTTGCACATACAAGCCTACACATGCAAATCAACTACAGTATAGAGTTTCTATTCAACATTCCCTGCTACCATCATTTGCTGTGACTTAGATAACAATGTAAACACACATACACACACCAGGGGGCACAGGGCAGGTAATTCAATACATACTTGTCTCCTTTGCTTCTTGCAATGCCGATTAGCTTCTCTATTCCACCTGCATCTCGTAAAGCCTTGGTGTTTTCCATGTTTTTAGTTATGACCTCGTGCAGAGCACAGCAGATGGCAGTTACGGTGTCGTCCGGCATGGTCTTGCTGACTGTGCTGTTGCCGCTGCTGCTGTTTCCTCCAGGTAGACGATGGACCAGGTCACGCATAGCGTACTTGCCTTCAGAATTTAGGGAGTGGTGGCAGAGTAAGCAGCAGAGAGAAGGAGAGAAAGCAGACACAAGGCATGATCATGTTAGTTCTTGTGTTGTCACGCACCGTCTCAAATGTGTCCTTGAACAATGAATACCAGCCACATGGGGATTTGTACTATTCAAGGTACCTAAAGGAGCTTGTTGTCTATGTATTTATCTTGGAATACACTTTTAAAACGCTGAACTGCTTTGAATGGTAACTGTGTTGTTGTGTGACTGTCATGATTTTAATGTGCAGTACTGACATTCCAGGACCCTAATGCAACATGCTCTTTTCCGTTGTAACTGCGGAAGCACCACACAGCAAAAAGAACGTAAAAAAACAAAGAAACGGGGGTGGACAACACATTACTGTTAGGAAAAAGAAAAGCCTGTTGTAGGCTGTCTGGTCCGGTGATTAAAGAAAAGGGCTTGTAACCAGGAGGTCCCTGGTTCAAATCCCAGCTCACTCACTGACTCACTGTGTGACCCTGATCAAGTCACTTAACCTCCTTGTGCTCTGTCTTTCAGGTAAGATGTTGTTGTAAGTGACTCTACAGCTGATGTGTAGTTCACACACCCTAGTCTCTGTAAGTTGCCTTGGATAAAGGCGTCTGCTAAATAAACAAATAATAATAGTAAATATGTCAAGGTGTTTTACTATTGAATGGAATATGAAAAAAGATTATATGCATCACTACCTGAAGCATGCTGAAGAACATTTTACTAAACTGTATTTCCAATCTCTATGATGGGAGCCTGAAATTGCATCACCACATATCAAACTAAGAATCCCTCAATGCCGAACTTCAAAATGAGGAGAACACAGCAGGTAACTTATTGTCCTTTTTAAAATCATTTTGAAGCAATAAAAACAGTAAATGATTGGAGGAATGACTTCTAAAGATATCTTCAATACAGAAAGGAGAATTACCCTTCTGGGTCCATTAACCACCCCAGATTCACCTTGGGAAGCCAATCCATTCCAGTGCAGTGATAAACTAATGATAATGCCCATTTCTTAAAACGTTCTCATGGAAAACACAGGCTCATAACAACTTAATAAACTCTGTACTTGAAATATACAGGGCTACGAATGATGATTGTCTAAACTGGATAGATTTATGTCCAACAGAAAATGAAAATGAAATTAAACAACTGGTCAAAGGCAATGCCTTAATAGAAAATCTACAGTATATTTACATGCAAAATAGTAAAACCTAATTTGTGATTGCTAATTCTACTGCTTCACTGATTATTTGAGTTTTTTTTCCCACTTGGTTCTATCTAGCATCTGTCAACATACATTAAACAATATATTGCACTGGATACACATGTTCTTGTATATTAATCAGTGCTCCATAAATTTCAAGGACAAGAATACTGATTGCTCGTTTGTCCTGTTTGCTCGTTTGTTGGTTTACGGTCATATTTCCCTTGTTCCATGAAATATGATTCATAGTCCAAACAGAATCTCACTTGCATGTTGACTATAATTTACATAAAGCAGTGTTTCTTTTAGTGGTGACATAGAGTGTAGTTAGATAAGCCAGACAGTGGAAACTGCGTGGGTAACCTTTGTGTGATATACTGGTGGTGTAACACCACACATGTATGATTTAAAACAGAATGTACAGGTGTTTTTCTTGTTTACATCTCTGGGCAGATTTAAGCTTTAAATATATCCAAATACCCTATATTAGTATTAGTTTGCATTTTTTCAAACAATACAGGTTTAAACTGCTTTTTGGAACTTAATCGCTTCTTGTCCTTTAAGCAACACTGTTTGGTTGCTATAGGACTACCGGAGTGAACGTGACCAACAGTACAGGATGTGCTTAAGCAACAGGAGGAAATCTGGAAGAATCGATAGATCATCAGCACAATGGGAGACCAGTTATAGATTAGAGGATCAGTTTTAATATGTATTGAAAACATGTAAAAAAAAATAGATAGGGCTGGGTTTAGGATGAATCAAAAAATACATATATTGTCAAAACTAATTAATATTTAAATATTTGTCAGATGGTTTTAGATTTCATCACATGCATGACATGTAGGAGTCTTTGGGGTTTACTGTTAATGTTAACCAGCTTAAGTGGGTTTATAAATCACCCTAGGAGAAAAACCCTGATTGGTTCATAGAGAGTTTAAGTGTCTATTCCGGCATCACTTGGGACTGGAAAATTGTACTGGATAACACAGTATGCTGGATTACAAAGGTATTGCAAAATCTAATAGGTAAAGTATTTCAACACTTTAAAAAACACTACTACAGTACAGTTGAAATATTGTCCAGCTATAACCTGTAAATCAACATTTGGATTAATTTGAATTTAGTTTCTCCATTATTGAAACAATATTTTACTGTAGATGTGCGTATTTACACATCATACTTAATTCTAAATCTAGAAAAGAAAAATCATGCGACTTGGTTTGGGACTGCACAGACAGCTCTACATTGGTTTTAGGCAACATGAATTTTTGAACTGTAGAGGGTATCGCACCATTATTTCAATAGAGATTTGGTTGGGACACAATAATGATACCGAATTATACAGAAATGGAACAATTCAGTCATCAAACGAGACTCAGGTGCAGTACCCTATAAAATATTTTTTTTAGAATACACTGTGAAATTAGAATTAAACAGTTTCTCAGCATTTCTGAATGAAATGCTCACATAGTTTGTCAGTTTTAGCTTGCTCCACACAGAAATTAATATTGATTTAGGAGTGTGTTTTATTCAGACGGGACTACTTAGGAAAAAATTACTTTATGGTAACTCAAGGTATGTGAACATAAATGTATACAGTACTACTAACATTTGAAAATGTATGTGAAAATGAAACAAACAGTGCACAATCAGATAATACAATGGCAGTTATGTAAAATACTTCACCAATTTCTGAAAATACAGTACATGCCTATGCCTGAGAGAATTAGGTTGGTATCCCTCACCATATTTCTTATGGACACACTGTAAAATTGGTCATGAATGGATTGAGATATATACATGTATTTATAGGCTTTTAAAAGAAGTAATTAAAGGTTTGCAATTCTAAATGGTCTACATATTTGAACATCTTTAGTATTACAATAAAGTTGGTTATGTAAGGGATAACACACGACAGGGCATGGGTTGTGTTGTATGATAAAAAGGATTGTTATAATGCTGCATGCTGATTGGCCAGTCAGTGGTTCTAAGCTGTGATATAATCCCTGGTATAGTAACCGTTGGGTAAATCACTAGACCCGTGGCACTATTTTATCACTGTGTCTATTGAAATAACAGTAATACAAAAAAAAAAAAAAAAAAAAAAAACACCTGTCAAAATACCTGGCAGTCATGTAATATACCACTGAAGGCATCACTTCTGAGCTGTTTGCACCGATGACAATCAATAAATGGGTAGAAATAGAAGCTGCATCGGCTTATATTTGCAAGTCTCCCGAAAGTGAACAAAAGCTAAAGTTAAACCGTCACGCTGAGGTACAAAACTGTAACACTGATGCGCTAGAAAAAACTAGAAATAGAATGAACACCACCAAACAAACCAGTTGGGCTGTTAAATTGCTTTAATGACTGGCTGTCTGAAAAAAAAAAAAAATACATATGGAATTCACACAACTAACAAAAGAAGAGCTAAATAATATCCTTAGAGATTTTATGGAACAGTCCAAAACTGTAAAGGCGAGCAATACAGAATCAGCAGCTCTGTTGGGCTCCATGCTGGGTTGAACAGACATTTAAATGTCTCCCTGTTAAGTTTATCCTGATGTCTAATGAGCGACACAGAATCCACAAGCTCAAACAATGTGTCTGTGGGTACAATTAAAAAAAACTTAGATGAGAAGGCCAGAATAAAACACAACATCATCATGCAGTAACTGAGAGAGACTTTTAAATAAATCAAACATTCTGAAGCCCTGAACCCTAACACAGCTGTTGGTCTTCTGAGTATAGTTTGGTTTGACGTCCAGTTACATTTTGGACATGGGAAAAGAAGGAAACAGACACCTACTGGCAGATTCCTTTGTTAGAAAAACAGATGAAAACGGAGTTAAGTATGCCACCATGACCTTTAATGAAAGTACAAAACAAAAAAAAAAATCACAAAAATCCCTACAAACTGAACAAAGAATGTCACCGCGGACTCATGTCTGAAAGTTTGAGCCCGGAAATGGCTTGTGTCCAGTAGCATCGCTACAGAAGTACTTGTCAAAGCTTCCAGCAAATCCACCTGCCTTTTGTCTTCACCCTTATCACTGGTGGTCACAGATCAGAGAGCTCCTTGCACAATTATTGGGAACCGTCGTTAGAAATGGAAAGCGCAGGAGCTGTCACAAAGACGGCTGCAGTGGGTGACGTCAGACAAGAAACAGGAACCAACACAAAATAAACAGAGAGGTGGAGTTTGGTGAAGCTGAGCGCTTGGTTGCGCTCAGCATTTAATAAATGAACAAACAGAAAATAAAAGGTTGTAAGACAAACAAAACACAAGACACAGCACTTTAGCCAAAATAAAGAGACAAACAAAATGGACTACACAGACAAACACAGTGAGCTGAAATCAATTATTTACTTTAACTATTTTACATTCTCCTCTCTCTGTACAATTGCACATGAATTAATAAAGTGCAATTCTCCGTGCTCGCATATTACTACATTTTACCTGCACGTGAAGTGCTGTGCAATCCTTGTGCCTAAATACAAATATACATTTTAAACACTTGTGCGCATAACCCATATTATATCCCGTGTATCAATGACTATACACCAACATTAACACACCACACGCAACATACAACACAAAAATACACAATCGCCAAACAAAAAAATAAGATCAGGTGAAAACAAACCTTTTTCTGCAACAATTGACAGTCACTTTAAGAATTGTAGAGTTAAAGGCAACATTCAAATGAATGTCTATCAACACAAAAGTGCAACTCAAACAGTATCAACAGTTCATAGGAACTACTTTATGATGTCGAAGGTTATCCTTCTAATTTCTTAAATCTTCAGAAACTGTATTTCAAATAACATAATCTCATTAACCACAAACAAAAATGTAAACCTTTTCTAAATAGTTGTTGTTAAATTAGTGCCAAATAAAATAAAGCGCAACCTAGTTTTCAACTAACTATCATTATTAATGCATACAATGATTGTCAGCAATATAGTATTTGTATATGGGCTATGCCCTGCTAAAGCTCCACACTGCTCCTCCTCCCTTTAAAATTTCATAACTGTGCCTGTAAAAAAAAACGAAAAAAAAAAAAACAGTTGTGCCAAGCATGCTGAGTAGCGTGCAATTACATTAGCTTGCTTACCAACCTAGCTTTGCAAGATGTTACTGCTGGTGTTGATAAAGGATAAACAATGGTAATTTGATTTTGGGAAAGTGCTGGGTCCTTGCAACTAAATGAACATAAAATAAATGTTCTATTGTCAGCATGAGGATTTGAATCTGCGCCAATTTACTACATAAGGAGGAAACTAACTGTACAGGGGGGAGATTCTTTTCCACATGAAATATGGAAATATTGTATTTCTCATTTAGCAGGGAATACTTTTAACTCACTACAGCACAGCATTTTTTTCACTGAAAAGATACACAAGTTTGAATAGTATACAGAGGAAAGGGGAAACAAAGTTGTTCACTGCATTTAAGAATTATGGCCCTATTTTGAAGCAAGGGTAACTTTTCAGGTAGGAAAAAACTAGTGTCTTGAATAATAAGTTAACTGCTCCTTCCTGCAGCAATGTTGCTTATTGCCTGTTTTTAACTGGTACAATTGTCTTGTTCTCCTGTCTTTGCCTTCGCACTTGAATCAAAACAAGGCCTGTAGTATTAACTCATTTAAAAAAACACATAACAGCAAAGAATAACAGAGTTCATCTTTAAACTCCAAAACAAATACAGAACAACTGAAAAGATGAGAGGCCTACTTTAATCAGAATGAAAAAGTATACTTAACTGTGACAAGTCAAGGGGGTTTTAGTCTGTAATTCAGCCTCCCGACAGGTAGAGGGCACTGAGCTAACTTATTTTACTAAGATCGCGTGACCGTGATGCAAGTCACTTTTGTGGGGAGTGCCATCTTGATAAAAGAGGGCAGTGCGAGTATGGCAGCTGCGTCTCTCTCGAGTCAAGTGCTTTAAGAATACATGTCACATAGAGACTGGTATTCCGCTATAAACCCTCTATTACTAACAATTGATAATGGAAGCCTATTTGTTGAACTATAAGATCATTTTTTCTATATCCAAGTGCAAGTTTCTGTTCATTTAGATATACCTCTAAATCCAACAGCTTAACAAGGTTATGAGGAAAACATGAGCTACTAGGAACTGGGCGAGCAATGATGGGCCTTATGGCCTCCTCTCTCTTTTAATCTTTATTTCATAAAAGTGAATGATCATAACTTACTGTAAGCTTAATGTAAACTACGCACTAAAATGTCTGCTCTTTAAATTCAATGCTTAAGAGGCGCCTGCAATTAAAAAACATTAGAGCACATGATGCTCAAATGGATAGCTCAGAGTAGTGCAGTATGTTTGAATCTGAGGTGGTTACAGACCTCTCTTGGCATTCCACTATTTCCACTAATTCGATTAGCAGTAGATGCACTGAAGTATCAATGATACCTTCCAAGCCTAAGCTGTAACCTTTTATACAGCATTGAGTATTGATCAATAAAATAACTGAAAAACAGTTAATGCTGAGTAAATGCCACATCCCTGAGAAATAGTTTCCTGGTGGTTACTATCATGTTTAGCCCTGTTGGAGTTGCCTGAAACAAGTGAAGCAGTTACCATGGAGATACAACGGCTCATTATAATAGAAAAAGATCAATAGTCTCATAGTGTCATGGTGTTTTAAAATTGCTAAGCCACTATTCACACATACTTTGAATCTCATTACTCTTAACTTGTAGATGCGTGTGCCAAAGGTATGCATAAACATTTGTATTTCTTCAATACATTCTTCATTTAAATCCTTAATTCACCCTTTTTTTCTAAGCAGAAAGTAGAAATACTTACAAATTAATGTATGCGTATCTCCTGTATAATAAGACTATGTACCATAGATGCAAAAACACTACAATCGTTAGATGTTTTAAAATCTTCTGTGGATAGAGTGTATATTCAAGTAGGGGAAAACTACTGTAAACTGAAGAAGGACATGTAATTTTGGAATTACTGTAAATCACGTGATTTGTTTCTGGCCAAAAAGTTATGTTTTACAATGTTTTACAACCCATACTTACATTAGCTTGTTTAGTTCAGTGATTCACTTAATACAGAAGTATTTAAAATCTCAAACAACCTTGATAGTAAACCGATCTCGTGGAAAGGAACACTTAAACAGGTAAATCTTCAAAGTAGACTTAAAGGATTTAAGTATTTTGTTGGCATTCCTGATATTAATCGGGATTGATTTCCATAGTCCACTAACAGATCAGCCTATTGTGACCTCAGGAAACAGCTGGGAACATAAGAGGTCATCTGTCCAAAAAGTATATAAAAAACATGGTGGTCACCTTTATACACATAAAATGATTTCCTTAGTAAAATAGAATTTCCATCTTCTACCTCTGTTTAGTGAATACAGGCTTCTTTGCAAGACAAATATATAAACTCCACAATTATTAAACAGTATATATCTGCAGACACCTGAGGTTTGGTAATAAAAAAAAAAAAAAAACACTAAAAATGCATATAGAAAAAGGAATATTTTAGAATCCCCAAATCATTGAGGCCATCTGAAAAAAAAAGAAAAGCATTATTTCATGATCACAAGATCATTCATCTCAGGATCTTGATATTACCATTCCATTATCTCGTGCTCACAATATCATTTATCTCAGGATCTCAGTAATACCATTCCGTTATCTCGTGCTCACGAGATCATTTATCGAAAAAAATGGAAGCCATTACTTATGTTTACCCGAGATATTTACATGTATGATGTGATCTTGACAAAATGACAACGATCTCGACAGTAATGACTTCCATTTTCTCTTGAGCCTGGGAAAAACTAAGTGGATGTGTACTTTTAATTGGAAGATAGTAATATATTGGGCAGCAATATTGTTCCTTACTGTATGGCAAATTAATTCTTTGCCCATGGTAGGGTAAATAGTAAATGTAGTAAATACCAAACAGATTTCAGATTTAAATATTGGCTCTGATTTACAAAAAGGTAAATCATTTTCAACTGATGTCATTAAGAGAGTTTGGGAAGCCCAAACTCAGCCATTACTACCTCCATGCTAAGTAACAGATATGAGGTAAGGAGTTTAGGCCACAGGAACAGATAAGAAAAATAGTTACTGTCTATGAATTTTTATTGGGTTGAAAATATATGCATTTGAATGTGTGTCAAAGAAAAACACCCCCTTTCCCTCCCATATGCCCTTTTATCAACTGTTTTAGCAAGGGGATGATAATATGTTTAGAACATTTGGAAGCACAATATAAAGACCACGTACCTATAAGTTCTTTATTTCGCACATCTAAGGCCATATTTCTTAAAGCTGTAGCAACTGCACACACCACACGGTCATTGTCTATTCGTAGCAGCTCTACCAGGATAGGCAGACCTTTCTCCTTGCGGACCGCGGCTCTGATATACACAGACCACTGTGAAAAACAAAACATTAAGAAGAAAAAATAGTTAGAGGGTTATGTCAATGATAGCCTGGTGAAACATGACAAGGTAAGTATTGTGGGTGTGTAGAATGTAGCTATACATTACCACTGTACCAGGGGCAGAAACCTAGATTTGGCAAAATTAAAAGAAAAGCAGTATGTGCTAAGTAACATTTATGCAGCATTCCAAACTGAAATCGTTATAAAAGGCTACCAAAGCTATTTTTAACGAGGATGTGCTATGAAAGCTATTCCGCTTTGCTATATGGTTAACAGAAAGATTCTATGTTTATTTTATTACTCCATATGTCCCAATATGTTATAGAATAGTCCCACTATTAGCATAGCCCCAGCTCAATTCAAGTACAATGACACCCAACTCAGGACTCATACTGGTTTATTGTAAACCCTCCTAAAAATCAGGTACATTGAAAATGTTATCGTATTACAACATTTTTTTTTTCTTTTTAATTTATCAATATTTTAAAAGTCACTTAGCAGTACATACTTTGCATTGTAAACTTTTGTTGTAACAGTTTGCATTTAGAACTTAAGACTAGTAAATACAACTAGTTAGCTAGCAATAAAGGAGGCCAGTCCTAGGTAAATTTTACCCACTTCAAAAAATATGTGCCACCCATGCTTTTTAGATTTAGAGTTGTTCAGGTTATTTTGTGAAACCTTAATGGACAAAAGACACTGTGATGGCTATGTGTAGGCTCACTGTTATGAATGAACATACAAATAAATGAAATTTCACTTATGCTTCTGATGTTACAAGGACTTGTTTTTGTGAAATTAATTCAAAGCAGCGTAAATTACCATGGTAACAGTGATTACTGCATATTAAGGATACACAAATGCATGGACATAGATTAGGGAGTGGTTAACATGTAGAAAACAGAAAGTACTGATTAGAGGAGAAATCTCAAAATGAAGCGAGGTAACCAGTGGAGTACCACAGAGATCAGGTCCTCTGCTCTTCCTACATTAATGACTTAGATGCTGGTATTGTAAGCAGACTTGTTAAATCTGCAGACAACAGAAAAATAGGAGGAGTGGCAAACACAGTTGCAGCAGCAAACAGCATTCAGAACTGGGCAGACACATGGCAAATGACATTTAAGGCAATACAAACGTCCATTATAAACACCATATGGGAGATACTGAAATTGAAGGAGGAATCTATTAAAAAGATCTAGGAGTTTATGTTGACTCAGAAATGTCTTCATCTACACAATGTGCGGAAGCTATAAAAAAAGGCCAGCAAAATGCTTGGATATATTGTGAAAAAGGTTGAATTTAAATCAAGGTAGGTAATGTTAAACCTTTACAATGCATTAGTAAGAGCTCATCTAGAATATTGTGTTCAGTTCTGGTCACCTCGCTACAAAAAGGATATTGCTGCTCTAGAAAGAGTGCAAAGAAGAGCGACCAGAATCATTCCTGGTTTAAAAGGTATACCATATGCAGACAGGCTAAAATAATTGAATCTATTCAGTCTCGAACAAAGAAGACTATGCAGCGATTTGATTGAAGCATTCAGAATTCTAAAAGGTATTGACAATGTCGACCCAGGGGACTTTTTCGACCTGAAAAAAGGACTGGGGGTCACAAATGGAGATCAAATAAAGGGGCATTCAAAACAGAAACTAGGAGGCATTTTTTTTTACATTGTGGGAGTCTGGAACCACCTCCTCAGTAATGTTGTTGAAGCGGACACCCTGCTTGATGACATTCTGCAATCAATAAGCTACTAACAACCAAACGAGCAAGATGGGCCGAATGGCCTCCTCTCGTTTGTAACATTTCTAATGTTCTTAAAACAAGATGTATGTAAATGAGGCCAGACTTCTACCCTGCAATCACTTACACAAACAGCAAAGGTTGAAATCTCTACACTTAAAATGTGAGACAATTCGAGCTTTTTTTTCAGGCAACTGTGAAATCAAAAACATACATATTTGTATGTCTCTGTTTATCTCTAGATAAATAATGGTTGACTGACTGTTAAGGGAGCCCAAAATTCATATAAAAATCAGTCATATACTGTTAAATTAAAATGAGATATGTCCAGGTCAAGTTAGACCATAAAATTATATTTATTGTCTGTTTATTGACTATTATTATGGTTAGAATATTTTTCTTCATACGCTGTTAAAAATACTTAAGCTCACCTTGTAAAAGCACTGCTATTTAGAATGCAGGGTGAGTCATGTGGCTTGAATTTAAGGTGCCGATCTTGGCTGGGGAACCAAAGGGTGGGAGTGGTGGCGGGGCCAGGAAAGAAATGGAGATCCTGGCAACCCCCTGGAGGCGAGCCAGGACAAGTTATGCACATGCTTACGCTTTGTGGAAGTAGTTATCAGGATAATATTCTATATCTATGGTTGTCAGTAGGTAGATGCAGAGTCTGTGTCATAGTTTATCGCACTCCCTAGCAACGCATGGACGCCATTCCACGGAGGGTAAACTAGATTTTTGTCAGTGTTATCGTTTCTGTCCAACTGAGAAACCTGTTTTTACCTTTCAGAACATTAAAATGGTCTACAATTATGTGAATATAATTAGTGCTGTTTTTATTCTTATATATATATATATATATATATATATATATATATATATATATATATATATATATATATATATATGGTTGTTGCACCATTAAAAGACGGAACTTATACTCGATCACATGTGTGCTTGCAAGAATAAGTGGAAAACCTGTTTGTCACTGTTGTTCTATTGTTGAGGAATATACAACATAAACGTTTTTTCCACTTATAGCAAGTAAAACTGGACATATACTGTGTCCCACATTTTATATTTTAAAACCTATACACTACATGAAAATCTATCTATGGGAAACTGAAGTCATACAAAAGGATTATTGTAAAACTGGATTTTTTTTCTAAAGACTTGAAAATAAAAAAATAAAAACACAGATTGAATATCTCAAAACACTACAGTTCTTCGTCTGAACGATTTCTTTATTTAACCCAGCTTGTTATGCTTCGTTCCCGTTAGCCGCTCGCCACAAGCGAAAAATTTTCCCGAAGATCGCCATGATGGCGAAGGCTTTAAAAAATGTACTCTTGTAAGACTGTCCGCTATTCAACATGTCTGGTAGATGAGTCAATACAGACAGTTTAGTTTGATTTCATTTTGCCAAATGAAAGCTCTTTAGCTTGATCACGTAACATATGCATGCCACAAACAGGAGGACAGAGGCTCTAATAGAAATAATCAAAAAACAAAAAATACATGGCATGCAAACAGAAAAAAAATTGTTAGACTTTTTTTTAACACACACTAATAGTACTGTCTACTGGCACAATTTTGCTTTACCGTTCTGTAGTGGAAAGAAAACCGCATCACAGTCAAAATAGTGTAAAGGATTATGCAGTACATGAATATCTCTGCAAACCTATTCAGAATTTAGGAAATATGTAATGTTTTTTCACATGTGACTATGTTTGGCATTTATTAAATGGGAATCAGAGTTATACTGCAAATTAAACATAATATTTATGTGTATTATAAATGGCAAATATCTTTTTCAGATAAAATACACATCTTTTTTGCCTTGCTGAAAGAGTATGTTTATAACTTGTTTATAATATTGTTAATATAAATAATGTTAAGTTACTTTAGTCACAGTGGCTAACTAAATGAAAGTCTTAGAGGGAAAGTAGTTATGGTATAATAATAAACATCTGCAACGGCGTTGGTTGTTACAAAGCCGTGTATCAAGGGCACACCCAGGATCTAGTCTCATCTGTCAACAGGAAGGAATGTGCTAATAAAGTTCAGTGAAGTTCAATCTTGTCTCTGTGTCGCATACATTACACGCACCAAAATAAAGAACATGCTGTCACAACCAACCCATTGAAGAGTATTGACAGCTGAAACAAGTATTTTAAGCAAACCAATTTCTCACATAAAGGAATAATCAACAACGTTTCACAGGATTACTATTATTTTTTGGCCGTTATGGAAACTGAACATAGTGTAGCGACCCGATTACAGCATAATTTTTTTAGGTAGCAACGTATCTGCCTGTTACGCTCAACAGTGCTGGCGAGAACCCTGATCTTGTTAACCACAAAAGTTAAGTCTAAATGTAATTTATCAAATTGCATAAATACAGATTGTGTTCTGATTTTGCAAAGAAATTATATTTGGTACTGAATGGATTAAGAAAAGCTTTGTGTCTGCGCTAAGGATCCAGCATTTACAGTTCTGCAGTCTAGAAGAGAAACACAGAACTTGCTCAAATAAGTTTAATTCAAGAAAAAAAAAAATGTAACCGTAAGGAAATCTTTGATTTACCCTCAGTGCTTCACAGAACTCCAGTCCCTCAGTATGACACCAAACAGCAGGAGACCATGCCTATTAACATTCTAGTGTGAATGTCAGGTACATTTTTAAAAACCTGCAATTTACTTCTAAAAATACAACGCATATATCTTTATATATATATATATATATATATATATATATATATATATATATATATATATATATATATATATATACTCTGAACAAAAATATAAATGCAACATGCATCAATTTCAAAGATTTTACTGAGTTACTGTTCATATAAGGAAATCAGTCAATTTAAATAAATTCATTAGGCCCTAATCTATGGATTTCACATGACTGGTAATACAGATATGCATCTGTTGGTCACAGATACCTTAAAAAAAAAAAAAAGTAGGGGCCTGGATCAGAAAACCAGTCAGTATCTGGTGTGACCACCATTTGCCTCATGCAGCGCGACACATCTCCTTCACATAGAGTTGATCAGGCTGTTGATTGTGGCCTGTGGAATGTTGTCCCACTCCTCTTCAATGGCTGTGCGAAGTTGCTGGATATTGGCGGGAACTGGAACACGCTGTCATACACATCGATCCATAGCATCCCAAACATGCTCAATGGGTGACATGTCTGGTGAGTATGCAGGCTATGGAAGAACTGGGACATTTTCAGATTCCATGAATTGTGTACAGATCCTTGCGACATGGGGCCGTGCATTATCATGCTGAAACATGAGGTGATGGCGGCGGATGAATGGCACGACAACGGGCCTCAGGATCTCATCACGGTATATCTGTGCATTCAAATTGCCATTGATAAAATGCAACTGTGTTTGTTGCCCACATGACGCCATACACGCTGTCTGCCATCTGCCGGTACAGTTGAAACCGGGATTCATTCGTGAAGAGCACACTTCTCCAGCGTGCCAGTGGTCATCAAAGGTGAGCATTTGCCCACTGAAGTCAGTTACGACGCCGAACTGCAGTCAGGTCAAGACCCTGGTGAGGACGACAAGCACGCAGATGAGCTTCCCTGAGACGGTTTCGGACAATTT